>NW_027168394.1:407500-497500 GCF_040954835.1 Lepisosteus oculatus | reverse complement strand
CTGCGTTGGCCGGGAATCGAACCTGGGTTAACTGCTTTGAAGGCAGCTATGCGCAACACTGGCTCGCTCCAGAATAAATCTCACGTCGAGGGCATATTTTTTTCCATTTTACCGTGAGTCGGGCTCAGCTGCACAGAGGAGAGAGCAGAGCAATGAGGTTACGGGGACAGGGGAGTCACACGCTGGCGGTTTGAATATGCGGAAGATCACTGAGGGATCCACAGTATATGGACCCTCCGTGCGCCATCAGTCCGCACTCCGGACTCTGAATCCTGCCATCCGAGTTAAGATCTCGGCGGAACCTGAGGCGCAGTTCCTTCTTAAAACGTAATCTGGTGAGCATTTCTAGAATCGTACTGGTATAGATGCAGCCTTTAATGTGTTGCTAGGTTAAAATTGATGACTTCTTGTATTTCAGTAGGCAACTGCCCTCTTGATTTCGGATTTAATTTCTTTATTACAGGGGCGCTTTTATGAAGACAGAGTCATGTTCAGGTACTTTGCTTGATGGAGGAAGCTCATTTCGGACTCTGTGATCTGCTCACCTGGAAAGGTCTGCTATACTACTACAAGAGAGAAGTAGAGTCTGGAAGAAGGGACAATTTTATGATGCTTTGGAAGATAATGTTTTTTTTTCTTATACTGAAAATGAAAGGTAGTTGTTTCTATATGGACTCAGTCTTTGGAATTTGTATATTTATATATTTCAGTGAACCCTCAGCCATTCCTTCTGTATTGTAATTCAATTTCTCTTTTAAAATTCTTTCCCCACTTCTAGGACCTGCAGTTGCTGAACTCCACAATGGCTTCTATTGGAAAGTCTGTGACTGAGACCAAGTAAGTGTTCACTTTTTTATGAAACCATTATTTATTTAGGAGCAATGAGCAATTCTTATATAAATGCAATAAAATCATTATGCTCAAACTATGAGAGAGAAAATTAAGGATAATTTAAGAAATCAGTCTTGTTTCTATACACAGATGGTATTATTTATTTTCAAAGGAAACCCGCGCGGATTCCCCTGGTGTGCAAGATGTACCTGAATGCTCTTGATCAGCTTCCTGCTCACTTGAAGAGGGCGTGTATGAAGCACGCCACGGCAGAAAAGATCAGGATGGCCTCTCAACAGGCGAGGGAGGACATGATGAATCACCTGAAGAACGGGGTCATCGTGGATTACCACAGAATAGAGATCGTGTCTGGTGAGGCAAACAGGATAGTGGTTGTAAGACTGCTAGAGTCCTTGGGCCTTTTTGTACATGGGAAGCCTGAAGACACATTGGCAAGGTGAGATATTTTTAATCTGTAAGGCTTCTGTAGTTTCTTTTTGAAATCATTGTTACAACATATTATGTAAAAGCATGTTGAAAAGAATCTACCTGCATTCCAGCGGCCCTGAGCAAGAGGCCGCTGTCCAGGAGGAAGAGATGCCAGAGGCTGCTCTAGAAACTGAAACAGAAGCGGATAAGGAAGGGGAAGATGTGAGCTCTGAAGAACTCTATCAGCAGTAAGACTTTTTTATTTTTCAGATGTATCTATTTTTTACTAAAATTCTAATTTGTCTTATAGGTATAAAATGTTTAAACCGGTGTTTTATATCCTTACAGGCCCTGAGTAGTTAAAAAGTATCAGCAGGCCGGAAGAGAGTGGCCCAAGCTGGACTCTATAGAAAGCACTCCCTGGATGCTCCTCTCCTGATTGGATTCAAACAGTACCTTACCAAGGATCTGGGAGTGGCAAATTATTCTCAGGAGGTATTTATTTTTTAAAGGCATTTAAAATTAAGCAATGGTATCTTCATTGTAAATGTTTTTATTTCTTAGCTTAAAATTCACCCATGTGAAATGATGTCAGCCATAAACATCATGACTCTATATTTCCTACCTGAATCTATTCTACTTAAATTATTACATTATACACAATTTGAGTTCATTTTAAAAAGTAAAAGGTAATGAAAGGAATGCATTTTCATAAGAAAGATAATACCGACATGCATGTGATAATCTTCCTTATATCATGTAGTGCATCATTTGGACACTTTGTGGGCTTCAAATACAAAGAAAATCATGTTCTATGGTACAAGATAAATACAAAACTTAAGCTTCTTTATAAAGCATAAGCAATCATTTATTACATCGCTTCTTGAATTAAATCTTTTGACAAGAGGTGAGACTTCTGTTACATTTAAACCCATGTTTAGCTGTGTTTTTTAGATTTAACTGAACCAATTTCTGTGTGTGATAATGTCCTTGAATTCTGACAACATCACACTAAATTACATGATATAAAACAGCTAATGTTTCTAGAGATAAAGTTTCTGAGATGCTTCTAATTACTTTTTATTACCAGGGACAGTTTAATTCACCTTGTACAGTACTGTAAGACCAAGATACTTTTTTTAAAAGTTATTTAACATTTTATAGAACTTTGTCTACTATGGCAACATGATGTGCTTGGTGAAACTTGGAAAAATACTGCTTGGCCACTTATCTTAAGATAAAGATAGGATAAAGGTTTATCTTTTGCACCTACCTGACCCCCAGGGAAGGCCAATGCTTTCTAAGTTGATGGTTCCCTACAGTAGACTGTACTTTAATTTCAAAGGTAATGTATATTGACCCAAATCAGTTTTGGAATCCAATCTACTGACGAGATGGAGCACATCCTTTTTTCAGGATTTTAGCATCATACGTTTGGTATATTTAGTCCCTAATGATGAAAGAAATGATCATAGAACATTTGGACACTTTGTGGGCTTGAAATACAAAGCAAATCATGTTCTATGGTACAAGATAAATACAAAACTTAAGCTTTTATTTTAATTAGATTTGTTTATAAAGCATAAGCAATCATTTATTACATTAATATATGTGAAAATAACATTTTAGCATTATACGTTTAGTATATTTAGTCCCTAATGCTGAAAGAAATTATCATAGAACATGACATCTAACCTTACCTGCGGTGTTTTTAATCCCTATTGCTCAATGCACGGTGAAAGCATTCCATACATGTGTCTGACAATGAGGAATGGGCCCCTGAGACAGTCATTTGCCTGTTTCACAAATGATAGTATTTTACTAGAGATTCTGTTTGGGATTCAGATGTGCATTCGGACAGCAATCCCTTTCAAGAAATGATACGTTCTGGATGAGGTCAAAGGTGCTGGAACACTGTATCTAGGATGTGTTTGCAGAGACTGTGTGTCTCCTGCTTCAACGCAGTGATAAACAGATGTGCTCCTTTAATTTATTGGTACATGCCCAGGGCAGTAAGCAGTCTGAGGATTTATTTCCAGATGGCATACAGCAGTGAAGCAGTGAAGTAGTGCAAAACACTGGATCATTATATTATTAGAATCTATTCTACTTAAATTATTACATTATACTCAATTTGAGTTCATTTTAAAAAGTAAAAGGTAATGAAAGGAATGCATTTTCATAAGAAAGATAATACCGATATGCATGTGATAATCTTCCTTATATCATGTAGTGCGTCATTTGGACACTTTGTGGGCTTGAAATACAAAGAAAATCACGTTCTATGGTACAAGATAAATACAAAACTTAAGCTTTTATTTGAATTAGATTTGTTTATAAAGCATAAGCAATCATTTATTACATTAATATATGTGAAAATAACATTTTAGCATCATATGTTTAGTATATTTAGTCCCTAATGCCGAAAGAAATGATCATTTGTTTAACAGGGTCTGTCTCAAAGGATGCAGTACTCCTGAAGGGTCTCAAACCCTACATTTCGGATGCCTAGCTGTATCCCTCACATGTGGCACCTCAGAATGACTTCTAACCTTACCTGTGGTGTATTCAGTCCCTATTGCTCAATGCACGGTGTACATACTGCATACATGTGTCTTGAGAACGAGGAATGGGCCCCTGAGACAGTCATTTGCCTGTTTCACAAACAGGGACCTGGACCTAGACCTGGCCCGTACAGGGCTAAAACCCGCGACCTTGGCGTTATTAGCACCACGCTCTAACCAACTGAGCTAACCGGCCTCACGACAGTGCTCCTCTCTGTGCTGCAAAAAATCAAACTCAGGGAATTTCTTTTGTCCTCCTTTGAATAGAAAGCCGTGTAATTCAGTGTACGGGCTTTCTCGTGCAGTTTCATGGTTCTTGTAACCCAAATCCTACACTGGCCTGAAGTGCCCCCCCATTTCACAGCATTTTTCAGCTGATTTAAAATGTACCTAAAGGAGAAGCATTATTGAAGACCATCAATTACCAAGAGCTTTTGTCAAAGGTTTTGGTGGTCATTTTGAATGACCACAGAGCGCTGTGACCTCGGTTTTACATCTCATCCAAAAGACAGCGCCCTTTTACAACACAGCATCTCCGTCACTATACTGGGGCATTGGGACCCGCACAGACCTCAGGGTGAGCGCCCCCCCGCCGGCACCATTAACACCGCTTCCAGCTGGAAGCTTTGTTTTTCCCTGTAGCTCATCCTCATCCAGGTACTGACCTGGCTCACACCTGCTTAGCTTCAGTGGGTTTTCAGTTGCGAGTTGCAAGGGGATGCAAGTGATGGAGCCGCTCGCTGCAAAAGCCACTGCATTGGCCGGGAATCGAACCCGAGCCTCCCGCGTGGCAGGCGAGAATTCTACCACTGAACCACCAATGCTCAGTGCCTGGGCCTTCAAAAAAGACGCTTTTTTGGTGCTCTGTGCAAAACGCGTCGACATATGCTTCCAGCTGCAAAATGCCATTTGCGGACGCTGAAGAACTTATTTCCAAGGCAGCGGGTACAAGCGATTGGGCGTTTTAAAACCACCAGGAACAGCAAAGAGGCGCGCTTCTTTGCTTGTGCCGAAACACACCGACTGAAGGCGGACAACGTAGTCGGCAGGATTGGAACCTGTGCGGGGAGACCCCAATGGATTTCTAGTCCATCGCCTTAACCACTCAGCCACGACTACAGCAAGCCCCACCGCAGCTGCGTTCTTGCTACAATCTTACCTGGATCGCGAGGCGCCGGCGGAAGCCTATTTCAAAGTCGTTCTCCGTTTCAAAAAAACATTTCCAAAATACAAGCCTTGCAGACAGACACGCCTCAGAGGACTTAAGGGTGGCTTCATGTCGGAATGATAAAGTCTCCCCGTCCGGACATGAAAATGCCACTTTGTTACACACAAAAAAAGAATCAACAACAGAGAAATGCCCACAAGCATTTGAAAAGCCGCACCACGTCGCACTTGAAATAGCTCTTACATTAGTGGTAGATGCAGGAATCGCCTTTTTATTTACGCTCTTACCAACGCGATGGAAAGCAAAACAAAGCAAAGCAGAGCAAAACAAAACAAACAAACGAAAACCCTCACGTCCTGCACTTGCATATAACGCCGTTACGTGCCCAAGCGGTATTGTACGTCATCCTAGCACTGCATCCCGGGTCGTACGATATATGGGAACGAGCACACGCCATGAATCGTCTCGAATCACTCCCTACAGCTGTAAGGCGCCTTGAAGCGTGCACCCCCAACATTCTTCTTTGCGCATCTGTGAAAGGTAAACTCTTGAGCAAACTCTGAACCAGCTCTAAGGAAACTAATCCGATTAGACGTTACTTTGACTCATCCTTTAAGGGACCCTTGTTAATTGGAGAAATCAATGATTTCGAATGAATTCTGTATGCGTTAAAAGACAGCTATACACAGAAAACATGCAGGATACTGCTCATGATGTTTCCCGAGCCGAAACACAGTGCGTTTTTCCAAGCCATTTGACAAAGCCCGCCCACTGAAAACTGCAGCAGATCGTGTAAAGGCGTTCAACTTTGTAACTACTGCACGCACAGGAAGCAGAATAAATTCCTCTTTTCAAACTGTCAAAGGTTTGCTGCAGGACATCGCACAATCTCTTTTGAACGGGGACAAACGATTTCTTATGGGGCGCAGTAAGTACAGACGTTTATAAAGCTCCACTCATGCCGACGATGCAGCATGAAGAAGCGCAACCTAACGTTTGACAGACAAAAGCCGGGCGCCGCTACGAGCAATATGAAATCAAACTGACAGCACACGGCGTTTCGCGCTGACTCAAAAGTGATCTCGACAGACGATGTTCTCTGCATAACGCTGAAAGAGCGTTTCTGTTGAGACGTAACCCATTGGGCAAAAGACGTATAATATACGTCTATTAAACGCATATCTTAGACGTCTAAATGTGGTCTACAATTCGTCTAGAATGAAATTCTAATATACGTCTAAAGTTAAACGTCAATTATACGTCTATATTTAGACGTTCATTATACATAAATGGTTGGAGTTCTATTATACGGATAAATTTAGAGGACTATTATACATATATGGTTGGAGTTCCGGATAACTTTAGAGGTCTATTATACGTATATGGTTAGAGGTCTATTATACGTATAACTTTAGAGGTCTATTATACGTATATGGTTAGAGGTCTATTATACGGATAACATTAGAGGTCTATTATACGTATATGGGTAGAGGTCTATTATACATCAAAGATAGATTTTATAGGTGTAGAAACAAGTAAAACAAGCCAATGATTAGGTTTAGAAATGTATTCTGAAAATACACATTCACACCTGAAACATATGTATTTCAAATTATACATTGTATACAATCAATCAACAATCAACATATGGGCAATAATCATAAAAAACACAACTAGTCTTAAACTTCAGCTACAAATTCTGGTAACATGGCAATATACAGTATAGTAATGACAAACACAAAACTAATTACATTAACACACTAACTCAAAACCACATTTTGATTCAAATATACATTTTAAAATGTACAACTTCTATATTTCCAAGAAAAAAATATTACATAAAATATAAAATATTACAATGGAAGTTAAGACGATTTTTGTCCACTATTTGCAAACCCTGTCTAATTGTCCTAACAGTTAGAACCAAAAACCTATTATTTTCAGAGTCCAGATCTCTTGGCCCCCTGCCTTGCATATGCATTCTTCAAGTAACACATTGCGTGCTCCTTTATTTCTTTTTCTGTTGATGTAGGGTGGGACTTCAGCACCGCAGCTAGGAGAAAATTATATAATATTACTTCCCAAATAAATGATGATTAATATCTTCTTTAGTATAATCTAAAAAATGAACGGTTTACTAAGCTCAAAGCTGAAATAAATGTATAAAATTTGGCTTGCATCATAGCAGTTGAGCAATAAAGTCTGTCCTAATTAAAGAGTACCCAAAGTTTGAAAGTACAACATAGAATAAGAATAAGAGAAACGGCAAAACGATTTTGTGTCATCTTCCCCATTCACACTATTTTATGTGCCATTTTTTTTGCTAATTCACATACTATTTTAATCAAAATAATATTAAGAAAGATCTGTATGTATTCAGATAGTATTATTATTGTTCATACTTACTCGTCAAAAGAGGATTGCTGAGATATTTTCGGATATACTTCTACGTTTGAAAAACGTGTCCAAAATGGTGACCAACGAATACTAGCAATGCATTGTGGTATATAACCGGAAAATATGATGGGTTCGATATTTTCTCAACGTATGCGTTTATTAATGTTGTCGATATTATGGTTGAAATTTAACATTGATAATACATCGCTGCTATGAGCTGATGTGCAATTTTAACGCATGCAAATATTAAGGATCGGTCACTGTTGTATGGTATTATATATAATGACATTATGGAATAGGATGGGGACAGGCCTGGCATCAAGGGGGGAGGGGGGAATGTCGCCCCTTCAGTTTTGGGCAAAAAGATTTACCTAACTTAATTTGCACCCTAAAAAAATAGTTGTACTTTGTCAATGGTCAGACAACACTAAATGACACGAACAGTCACTCAGTCTGTTTGATGGGCAGGAGGGCTATCCGTCCAGGAACTGCACATATTATTGAGTGTCAACATTACGATCCTGTTTGCTCAGGTGGACCGATTCCTTGCAGTAGTTTATCATTATACTTAAAATCGTTATATAACTAGGACTAGTTATAGCAGTCTGTGCTTTCTGTTGGTTTTACAACATTTTTTTCTTAACGATTCAGAACGTCCATGTAGCTGCAAAAATGAACGCTTATGGTACTTTTCGCTCCAGGCAATACAAACGTTGAGAGTGACGAAAAATGTGAAACTGAACTTCATCGCAAATACCAGATTGCTAGTCGTTATCTTCTATCATGAAGCACTAATCAATGGCATAGCTGCGAGATTTCATTTGGGTAGCTGCACCGTACAGCTCCGTTTCAACCGAAATATCACTCCCCCCTCAGAATTTCAGACGCCCCCCTACAGATTTTTCCTCGGGCACCGCGCACTGATGGGGGACTTTTGTCAAGAAAATAAAAATAGAAACTCTATAGGCACTCAAACATTTTACTGTTTTTTTTCAGGCAGGTGGCAAGACCCCCTCAGCAAAACCCTTGTATGCCAAGCTGTGGGCATTGATTCGTCGAATATACGTATATTTACGGCGAAATTACGGCTATACGTATATATACGTCGCCTCGACGTATAATCAACGTCAAATTGCAACCGTAAAATCGACGACATGAATAAACGCATATATAACGTCGAAAAAACATCTAACACAGTGCCTGAGGCTTTTTACTGTATGTATCGTGTGTGCCGCAACTAGGAGTATACGGCACTCTGCACAGTGTACGAAGTAAATTATTTTCGCAGTAATTAATTTATTATATTTACTATATTTATTATACACGTGTAAATTAATTGCTGCGAAAATAATTTACTTCGTACACTGTGCAGAGTGCCGTATACTCCTAGTTGCGGCACACGCGATACATACAGTAAAAAGCCTCAGGCACTGTGTTAGATGTGTTTTCGACGTTATATATGTGTTTGTTAATGTCGTCAATTTTACGGTTGCAATTCGACGTTGATTATACTTCGAGGCGACGTATATATACGTATAGCCGTAATTTCACCGTAAATATACGTATATTCGACGAATCAATGCCCACTGGGAACAAGCTTGCTTCTTTCTACCATGATGTCACCATGACCAAATCTGTCTTTAAACACCTTGCTCAGTCTCTAACGAGACTGTCAAAAATTGCTTTCGCCGATTGTACTGCAAACCGGCGGAAGCGGGGTATTGGGAAAAGTTTTCAACTAGCAATAATCCCGCCTCGGCTAAACTTCACAGGCTACGATGCTGCCACTGCGCAAAGCTGACGGTTGCCAGGCAACCGCGGGGATCCTATGGAAAACGTTATCAATCGTCTCATGGCATGTCGTTGCTGTAACGCTTCATATTTGTCGTCTTCTTCTAGCTTGAGGTTTTGAAGAATTTCATGACAGACAAGGGCTCCGTTGGGAACAAAGAAACCCGTTGATTCTTTTCAGCAGCAGAAATACAACCCTTTAAATACAAGATGACAGAACAATGACGAAGGGCATGCCGGGAGGAACTCATGCACTACAGAGGAAAGGGGGCGGGCACGTACAGTTCACATTCAAGCCACAAGTACTCTTCTCGGATGTTGCACAAACAAATCCTAACGTCTTGAAAGCATTGCGGCATGTTTGTGTCCCACTTCCCGTGGCTGCAGGATGACTGACATGAATGGACAAACACAATCTGTGGCGTTTAGCGTGACATAGTCTTGCAGGCATCGTGCTGTCTCACTGCAATACTATACCGCTGGAGGAAACAGTCCATCTGGCCATGAAACTCATTTGAACGTCTAGCTACAGCAACTAACAATATCATGATTTATTCAGGATGTGTGGAATCAGCACGTCCCGGAGACAGCTTCCGAAATCGTGAGCATTCTCTGGTGGTAGGGGCGTTCAAGATGGCGCTCAGGTGGGAGGTAAAGTTTAGTGGTTGAGGATTTTTTTTGAGTTTTTCATGACCTGAATGTTAATTTTTGCTTTTTTTGACTACAGAAAAATAAGGACTTAACACTAGTTGTTTAAACTTCAGTTATAATTGAAAGAAAAAAAAACGATTTTTTTTAGGTTTAAGAATTTCGATATGAGTAACACTGGGAAAACAAAAGAGAGTGCTGGGTCTTCGAAGGAGAAGTCTAAGAAACCTCAATCGTATATGTATAGCACTACAAGAAAATTGATGGCAACTAAAGGGAAAAGTGAAGCAGCTGGAGGGGACGTGGAAAGAGTGCTGGAGATGCGCTCGTACGCGAGCGTTCGCAGCCCAAGTGAGACTCAGCTGCCAGAGGAAGAGCCGGAGTCCCTGCCCAGCACACCTGTGAAAACCCCGGCAGCCAAGAGAGGAAGGGGCGACCTGACGCTGGAGGAGCTCCAGACCAACATCTTCAACATGATGGCACAGAGCATGGGTGAGCTGAAGGAAATGATTTGATCTAATACAGTCGAAATCGAAAGTCTTAAAAAGTCCATGGACTGTGTGTTTAAAGAGGTTGAAGACTTAAAGAGTGAAGTAAAAGTTCTTAAACAAGTAAATACCAAACAAGAAAAGCATATTAAAGAACTTGAATTGAAAGTGAACGATGTAGATAGATACCGTCGATGATGGAATTTAAAATTATTTGGAGTTAAAGAGGAACGTGATAAGGACCTTGTTGCAACAGTGAAGGGTATCTGTAAAAGGACCCTGCCGGACCAGGAGGACGTAATATCGGCCATTGACTTTGTTCACAGGCTCGGGAGAGCGAACATGTCTGGGCAAGTGCGCCCCAGATCGATTATAATACAGTTCACCAAGAGGACGGCGAGGGACATGCTGTGGCGAGCGGCGAGGGGGAATGAGTATTTGAATGGGAACAAACTGAGGTTTGCAGAGGACCTGTCTGCCGCGGACAGGAGCACCAGGAACCAGCTGTGGCCCCAGGTTGAAGCTGCCAGAAGAGAGGGGAGGAGAGCCTACTTTGTGGGAGCGAGGGCCTTTGTGGACGGGAAGGAGATTTGCTCCCAGTGACTGCTCAGTTAATGATTATGTTTGGTTATATTTGTTATACCAGTATATACTAGTGTTTCTTTAGTGTTAGTTTGGAATGGTGTAGTTAAGTGTTAAGGACTGTTATAGTTCTGGTTCTTTGAAAAACTCAATAGTTTAGACAGTCTTAGAGTTAGTTATTTGCTTTTGTGTATGTCTTTTTCATGAATGCCAGAGGTACTCGAAATGTTGTTAAAAGAAAAACTGTGTGCTGAGTTTTATTTTTTACAGGAAACGCATGCATGTTGAAACTAAAGTTTATAAATAATTGAGAAATATTAAAGCAAGGAAAATATGATACGTGTAAAATATACAATTTGATCACATAATTACTTAATTACCTCTGGTAGTTAAATGCTTTTTTCTGCTGCGTTTTTTTTCTCTTGTACATGACTCTGATCCTCTTGTTGTATTTGTATTTGTAAATTCTATGTTTAATAAAAAAAAAATTAAAAAAAGCATTCTCTGGTGGTGTCCTGCAGGCTTCCTGTGGGTGTGCGTTGGTGGTATAGTGGTGAGCATAGCTGCCTTCCAAGCAGTTGACCCGGGTTTGATTCCCGGCCAACGCAGTGGCGAATGTTTTCAAATGCTGTCATGAGCCTTGGATTGTGACTAGCAAAGCGAAGCCTTTTGAAAGAGCTAAAGCACTGAAAAACGGAATTGAGGGAGAATCTTACAGGGGATTCTGAGCGGTGTCTGCATACACGCAGTCCGATACGGGTGCTGAAAGCTTGAGCTACTCTCAATGTCATGCTGGCTTTCCCCGGAGTAAATCTGTAACATTGAAAGAATGCTTCTGGCAGGTTCAAAAAGGGACCCTTGTTAATTGGAGAAATCAATGATTTCGAATGAATTTTGTATGCGTTAAAAGACAGCTATACACAGAAAACATGCAGGACACTGCTCATGATGTTTCCCGAGCCGAAACACAGTGCGTTTTTTCAAGCCATCTGACAAAGCCCGCCCACTGAAAACTGCAGCAGATCGTGTAAAGACGTTCAACTTTGTAACTACTGCACGCACAGGAAGCAGAATAAATTCCTCTTTTCAAACTGTCAAAGGTTTGCTTTACGAACGCCGCAGGACATCGCACAATCTCTTTTGAACAGGGACAAACGATTTCTTATGGGGCGCAGTAAGTACTGTTACTGTCACTGCTCGATACCGACGTTGGCCTACTATACCATGTTCAGCCACTGCTAGAAAATGTACGGCTCTAGCACCGGAGCAAACAACAGGAGGGCCGATGTCGAACAGGCACACATGTCAGACATGGAGAGCGATGAGAATGGGATTCGAACCCATGCCTGCAGAGCACAATGGATTAGCAATCCATCACCTTAACCACTCAGCCACCTTGTCGACGCAACTGGGCTGTCCGGACATGGGTTGGCGCGCTCCAGATGATCTTTTTCTTTTTTTCCCCACGTACTCGAGGGTCATTTTCCTGTTCCACATGTGATTTCAACATTTTCCTTGGGAGATGTCAAGCCAGCAAGCCACTGCTGTGGTTCAGTGGCCAGTGTGGAGTTCAGTGTCCCTGTTGTACACAGAAAGCACATTGAGCTCCTTGGACATGAAAAGTTCCAGATAAAAGCCATTTGTCATCCTTTCTCTTGGTGTCGATGTTGCTATTGTATGTAAAGGTGGCAACTTGCTCAGCGAGCAGGCGGCGCACACACCGAATGCAGATGTGTCTGAGTGGTGTGTCCAAGTGGCTGCAAAAGGACAACACTCCTGGGGCGCCGTGGCTTAGTTGGTTAAAGCGCCTGTCTAGTAAACAGGAGATCCCCGCCTACGGCTAGACTTAAATAAATGCAAGTATTCATTCCCTGTCTTTAACGCGACTTGTTTTTCTTAAAATGGATGCAACTTGCAAAACATGAAATACAAGCCTTGCTAATCAGCGCTAGCGGCTGGCAAAAAAAAGGAGTCAGCTATTTTTTTTTCTTTAACCTTAACCCTGCTAACGGAGAAGAGTTAAACGACCGAGTCTATGCAGCTTAAACGGTGCGCAAGTCGGGTTCTTAGCTGAAAGGGTGGTAAATCACGCTCACCCCAGTCCTTAATCTTTTAAAGAGGATACAAAATTGAACCTAGTCGCCACATCACATACATCCTGTTAAATGATAAAAAGGTAACATCTATCCTCGCTCCAGAGTAAATCTCACGTTGAGGGCATCTTTTTTTTCACTTTACCGTGAGTCGGGCTCGGCTGCACAGAGGAGAGAGCAGAGCAATGAGGTCACAGGGACAGGGGAGTCACACGCTGGCGGTTTGAATACGCGGAAGATCACTGAGGGATCCACAGTATGTGGACCCTCCGTTCTGCCATCAGTCCACACTCCGGACTCTGAATCCTGCCATCCGAGTTAAGATCTCTGCGGAACCTGAGGCGCAGTTCCTTCTTAAAACGTAATCTGGTGAGCATTTCTAGAATCGCACTTGTATAGATGCAGCCTTTAATGTGTTGCTAGGTTAAAATTGATGACTTCTTGTATTTCAGTAGGCAACTGCCCTCTTGATTTTGGATTTAATTTCTTTATTACAGGGGCGCTTTTATGAAGACAGAGTCATGTTCAGGTACTTTGCTTGATGGAGGAAGCTCATTTCGGACTCTGTGATCTGCTCACCTGGAAAGGTCTGCTGTACTACTACAAGAGAGAAGTAGGGTCTGGAAGAAGGGACAATTTTATGATGCTTTGGAAGATAGTTTTTTTTTTCTTATACTGAAAATGAAAAGTAGTTGTTTCTATATGGACTCAGTCTTTGGAATTTGTATATTTATACATTTCAGTGAACCCTCAGCCATTCCTTCTGTATTGTAATTCAATTTCTCTTTTAAAATTCCTTCCCCACTTCTAGGACCTGCAGTTGCTGAACTCCACAATGGCTTCTATTGGAAAGTCTGTGACTGAGACCATTATTTATTTAGGAGCAATGAGCAATTCTTATATAAATGCAATAAAATCATTATGCTCAAACTATGAGAGAGAATTTTAAGGATAATTTAAGAAATCAGTCTTAGCTTGTTTCTATACACAGATGGTATTATTTATTTTCAAAGGAAACACGCGAGGATTCCCCTGGTGTGCAAGATGTGCCTGAATACTTTTGATCAGCTTCCTGCTCACTTCAAGAGGGCGTGTATGAAGCACGCCATGGCAGAAGAGATCAGGTGGCCTCTCAACAGGCGAGGGAGGACATGATGAATCACCTGAAGAACGGGGTCATCGTGGATTACCACAGAATAGAGATCAAAGGACACTTTGTGGGCTTGAAATACAAAGAAAATCATGTTCTATGGGACAAGATAAATACAAAACTTAAGCTTTTATTTTAATTAGATTTATTTATAAAGCATAAGCAATCATTTATTACATTAATATATGTGAAAATAACATTTTAGTATCATACGTTTAGTATATTTAGTCCCTAATGCTGAAAGAAATGATCATAGAACATGACATCTAACCTTACCTGCTGTGTTTTTAATCCCTATTGCTCAATGCACGGTGAAAGCATTGCATTCATATGTCTGACAATGAGGAATGGGCCCCTGAGACAGTCATTTGCCTGTTTCACAAATGATCGTATTTTACTAGAGATTCTGTTTGGGATTCAGATGTGCATTCGGACAGCAATCCCTTTCAAGAAATGATACGTTCTGGATGAGGTCAAAGGTGCTGGAACACTGTATTTAGGATGTGTTTGCAGAGACTGTGTGTCTCCTGCTTCAACGCAGTGAGAAATAGATGTGCTCCTGTAATTCATTGGTACATGCCCAGGGCAGTAAGCAGTCTGAGGATTTATTTCCAGACGGCATAGAGCAGTGAAGCAGTGAAGTAGTGCAACACACTGGATCATTATATTATTAGAATCTATTCTACTTAAATTATTACATTATACACAATTTGAGTTCATTTTAAAAAGTAAAAGGTAATGAAAGGAATGCATTTTCGTAAGAAAGATAATACCGATATGCATGTGATAATCTTCCTTATATCATGTAGTGCGTCATTTGGACACTTTGTGGGATTGAAATACAAAGAAAATCATGTTCTATGGTACAAGATAAATACAAAACTTAAGCTTTTATTTTAATTAGATTTGTTTATAAAGCATAAGCAATCATTTATTATATTAATATATGTGTGTAGCGGCGAGGCTTATTAATAAGGCAGAATTAAGTGTTCTGAGCCTTCCCAAATGAGGCCCCATTTCTCTGTTCATCTCTGTGGTGCAGCCACAGAGAGACTATTCATGCAGGGTGATTTAAGGTCCTAGGACAGCTCCCAAAGGGGGATGCACTTAGCTAAGCCTGGCTATCATGATCAATGGTCATCCATTGGCGCCTATCTGTCTAGGGAGTGCCAGTTGGACATCTGGACTGCATTACTAAGTGTCAGGACTAAGTGACTCATATCTCACCTTGATCAATCAATCAGGGACTGGTAGGGCCGAGTAACCCACGTGGGACTCTGATGCCCATGGAACTTTCAGCCAATCAATGAGCTGAAGTTCCTCCAGGTAAAAACAGGCAACACAGAGAGCCTGTGAGATTCAGTAAGATTCAGAAGGGAGGATTCAGAGGATTCTGTGGACAATTCTAAAGGGAATTCAAAGGAGAAATCCAGGGCAGGGCGGCCCAGGAGCAGAAGGCTCCCAAGGGCAGGACATTCTTGCAGCGCGCCTCCTGACCATCCTGAGACTCAGCCCGGACAACCACGGAACGGCCAGTGTGTCCGAGTGCCAGAACTTTCCTTTGTTCTAAGAGTCTAGAGCGGAGGTTGCCAGAGAATAACCAGAGGATCCACCCGAGGTTAGCACCAGCAGCAGGCCTCGTGAACAGGTCGGAACTGTGGACAGCTGAATCACTATTCAGAACTAGCTCTTCATCAGAAACGAACCGGTCCTCTTCCTGACTTGCTGGGACCCACAGTCATCTTTTCTCCTGTGCACAAACTTTGCTAGTTAAAGCCCACAGTGAGCATCAGCAGCGCAGCGTCGCAAGCCGCACAGCACAGCCTGGCACGGAGCCAGAGAGCGCGGATTGGACAGCAACAGCCTGCAACTGTTTCTTTGTGCCCGCAGGAAGATCTGAATCCCCAAAGATTGGATGAGTATTCAACTTCAATGCATTACAGCTCGAGAATTCAATTGTTATCCCAACCAGTTGATATCAATTTAATTCCTAAGAGTTATGTACTTGTTTGAGTATCTAATGTAGAAGTTATAACCAAGTTCATTAACGAAACGGTCTTAATGAATGATATACTGAACGTATGTCCTCTTGATATGTGTAACACTTCGTAACTGACTGAATATATATCTTTTGTATTCTGATAACCCTCTCGATAAGATCTGTTAGGTTTACATGCATATTTTATGTATTAATAAATGTATCCTCGTGTATTAGTACCTGTGTGTGCGCGTTGTTTGAGTTATGTCACATGGTTGGATTCTAAAGCCATCAAAAGAATCAACTTTGTGATTTACTGCTACAATTAATAATTGTCTCAGTAAATGCCCAAACCCTACAGAACTGGTGCCTTCAGAGAGCCACTACATTTAATTTTGCTATGGCAACATTACATATTTGGCGTCCCTGAGCCGGTTTTCTTACATGTGAAAATAACATTTTAGCATCATATTATTACATACAGGTCTCTAGCTTCAACACAGTGATATATATATATACTCAGTGATTTATTGGTACATGCCCAGGTCAATAATCAGAATGAGGATTTATTTCCAGACGGGCTACAGGTAGTGTTGTGAAATACTTCAACACACTGGATCGCAGATTTAGACCCCCTGCACTCTTACTCCTTAAAAACCAAAGAAATGAAGATATGTAGCAATCACATTGCAACAGGGCTGACAGTGACTTAATGCTTATACTAGTGGACTTCTGGTACCTTTAGGGTACGGTGTTCCCTGAAGGGCTCTCAAACCCCGCATTTCAGATGCCTAGCTGTTTCGCTGATGTGTTGCACCTCAGAATCACTTTTAAACCTTACCTCTGGTATCTTTAATCCCTATTGCTCAACGCATGGTGAAAGTATTGCATAAATGTGTCTGAAAATGAGCAATGGGCACCTGAGAGACTCATTTGCCTGTTTCACAAATGATCATATTTGACTAGAGATTCTGTTTGGGATTCAGTTGTGCATTCTGACAGCAATCGCTTTCAAAAAACGATACATTCTGGATGAGGTCAAGGTGCAGGAACACTGTATTTAGGATGTGTTTGCACTTATTCTGTGTCTCTAGCTTCAACACAGCGATATATGTATATGCTCACTGATTTTTTGGTACATGCCCAGGGCAATAATCATTATGAGGATTTATTTCCTGATGTGCTAGGGGTAGTGTTGTGAAATACTTCAACACACTGGATCGCAGGTTTAAATCGCCTGCACTCTTACTCCTTAAAAACCAACAAATGCAGATATGTAGCAATCATATTGTAGCTGACACTCATTTGCCTGTTTCACAAATGATCATATTTTACTAGAGATTCTGTTTGGGATCCGGATGTGCATTCTGACAGCAATCTCCTTATCGCGGCTTTGCCCTTCTTGCCTCTTTGGACAATATCTCCATCTTGTGGTCGTTATTGGTAATGTCTAGACAACATCTCCATCTTGTGGTCGTTGTTGGTAATGTCTTCTTATGCCCTTTTTTATTTTAATTCTCTATTAGTTGATTCAAGAATCTCTACAATGGAGATGAAAACATCAGTTTTAGAGCAGACAATATGACTATTTATAGTCCAATTAGAAACTTATTACCCTGTTTTTAACAAAATAACAAATTAAAATTGATTAAAACTAAGTTTGGAACACCAGGGAACATAACAAATGATTTTTAGGAAAACCATGAGGTTCTCTGTGTCCAATGCCTGCAAGGGGAGAAAGCTAGAATCCTTTGATTTTTTCAAAATTTGAAAATAAACATCATATAACAACAGCTTTCATTCCTAGGAGTGAAAAATAACCATTTTTGAAGACATAGTAGTTTCTAAAACACTACAATAAAGTTAAAAACATCAGTTTTATATTACATTATTTTTAGTGAAATTAGTCATTTTTTGCACTATTTTTAATAAAATATCTAATTAAAAGTGATTAAAATTAAGTTTGGAACAACAAGGAACACAAAAAAAAAGATTTTTAGGAAAACCATGAGGTCCTCTGTGCCCGATGCCTGCAAGGGGAGAAAGCTAGAATCCTAAAAAAAAGTTATCAATTCTAGAGCCTAAGAGGAAAACAAGACAAATGTATATCTCCAAATAATTTTATGTGCTTCAGAAGAGCCCAGGAAAGTTTTTTGCATACATGAAACCACGCCCGTTTGCACATAAGCAGACATGGTTGCACACACGACTGCATGAAAGCACACGTGCATGCGAAGTCATCCTGTTGAGCATTTGAAAAGCCGCACCACGCCGCACTTGAAATAGCTCTTACATTAGTGGTAGACGCAGGAATCGCCTTTTTATTTACGCTCTTACCAACGCGATGGAAAGCAAAACAAAGCAAAGCAGAGCAAAACAAAACGAACAAACGAAAACCCTCACGTCCCGCACTTGCATGTAACGCCGTTACGTGCCCAAGCGGTATTGTACGTCATCCTAGCACTGCACCCCGGGGCATAAGGTATATGGGAACGAGCACACGCCACGAATCGTCTCGAATCACTCCCTACAGCTGTAAGACGCCTTGAAGCGTGCACCCCCAACATTCTTCTTTGCGCATCTGTGAAAGGTAAACTCTTGAGCAAACTCTGAACCAGCTCTAAGGAAACTAATCTGATTAGACGTTACTTTGACTCATCTTTTTACTCTCAGTGCTGGATTGCTCAAACTCCAGCTAGGGTCAGGTTTAACATTCCCATGCTACTTAGACACTTTGTTTACGCTCAGTGCTGGATTTTGGGAACTTCAGGACGAGTGGGAATTTTCTCCTATCTGTCAATTCTGTTTTGTTTTGGAGACTCTTGGCTGCCTATATTGTACAGTGCAGCGTGAAGGAAACATTTTCCAAAACTGTGTCAGCTCAAAAGTTGTAAGAAAACCTCTCCAGCTGCTTTACCTCTCTTCATTTTTGTCATTTAATGTGACAATCGATGTATAACTGGAGCCTCACATATGCAAATGGTGAGGCTCCAGTTCGACACCACTTTACAGTATATGACAAAAGCATGGCAGACTGTGCCGGACCAGCTGGTAACTTCCGCTTATTTTGACCATATTAAACATTGGAAATCTTCCCACTTGCATTTGTGACACTTGATTTTGGCTCCACCTAAGACACTCTTAAATCTTCAAACACTTTTCTCTTCTCCCGCAACACTCTTGTCTGTCGGCACTGTGTGGCAGCGTTGCAGGACAACCCATCTCACCACGGAAAGGAACCTAACAGCTTTGGTAAGAGAGGAGAAAAGGACATGGCCCGTACGGGGCTCGAACCCTCGACCTTGGCGTTATTAGCACCACGCTCTAACCAACTGAGCTAACCGGCCTCGTGACAGTGCCCCTCTCTGTGCTGCAAAAAATCGAACTCAGGGAATTTCTTTTGTCCTCCTTTGAATAGAAAGCCGTGTAATTCAGTGTACGGGCTTTCACATGCAGTTTCATGGTTTCACAGCATTATTCAGCTGATTTTAAATGTACCTAAAGGAGAAACATTATTGAAGACCATCAATTACCAAGAGCTTTTGTCAAAGGTTTTGGTGGTCATTTTTAATGACCACAGAGCACTATGACCTCGGTTTTACATCTCATCCAAAAGACAGCGCCCTTTTACAACACAGCTTCTCCATCACTATATTGGGAGATTGGGACCCGCACAGACCTCAGGGTGAGCGCCTCCCCGCTGGCCCCATTAACACCACTTCCAGCTGGAAGCTTTGTTTTTCCCTGTAGCTCACCCTCATCCAGGTACTGACCTGGCTCACACCTGCTTAGCTTCAGTGGGTTTTCAGTTGCGAGTTGCAAAAGTTGGGATGCAAGTGATGGAGCCGTTCGCTGCAAAAGCCACTGCATTGGCCAGGAATCGAAACCAAGCCTCCTGCGTGGCAGGCGAGAGTTCTAACAATGAACCACCAATGCTCAATGCCTGTACCTTCAAAAAAGACGCTTTTTTGGTGCTGTGTGCAAAAAGCGTCGACATCTACTTCCAGCTGCAAAATGCCATCCGCGGACGCTGTGAATTTATTTATTTAGACACCGCTCAGAATCCCCTGTAAGATTCTCCTTCAATTCCGTTTTGCAGTGCTTTAGCTCTTTCAAAAGGCTTCGCTTTGCTAGTCACAATCCAAGGCTTGTGACAGCATTTGAAAACACTTGCCACTGCGTTGGCCGGGAATCAAACCCGGGTCAACTGCTTGGAAGGTAGCTATGCTCACCACTATACCACCAACACATGCCCGGGGGAGCCCTCCAGGACACCACCAGAGAATGCTCACGATTTCAGAAGCTGTCTCCGGGACGTGCTGATTCCACACATCCTGAATAAATCATGTTATTGTTAGTTGCTGTAGCTAGACGTTCAAATGAGTTTCATGGCCAGATGGACTGTTTCCTCAAGTGGTATAGTATTGCAGTAAGACAGCACGATGCCTGCAAGACTATGTCACGCTAAACGCCACAGATTGTGTTTGTCCGTTCGTGTCAGTCGTCCTGCAGCCACGGGAAGTGGGACACAAACATGCTGCAATGCTTTCAAGACATTAGGATTTGTTTGTGCAACATCCGAGAAGAGTACTTGTGGCTTGAATGTGACTGAGCAAGGTGTTTAAAGACAGAGACTGAAAACTGTTAAAGGATGAGTCAAAGTAACGTCTAATCGGATTAGTTTCCTTAGAGCTGGTTCAGAGTTTGCTCAAGAGTTTACCTTTCACAGATGCGCAAAGAAGAATGTTGGGGGTGCACGCTTCAAGGCGCCTTACAGCTGTAGGGAGTGATTTCAGACGATTCGTGGCGTGTGCTCATTCCCATATACCGTACGCCCCGGGGTGCAGTGCTAGGATGACGTACAATACCGCTTGGGCACGTAACGGCGTTATATGCAAGTGCGGGACGTGAGGGTTTTGCGTTTGTTCGTTTTGTTTTGCTCTGCTTTGCTTTGTTTTGCTTTCCATCGCGTTGGTAAGAGCATAAATAAAAAGGCGATTCCTGTGTCGACCACTAATGTAAGAGCTATTTCACGTGCGCCGTGGTGCGGCTTTTCAAATGCTTAACAGGATGATTTTGCATGCACGCGTGCTTTCATGCAGTCGTGTGTGCAACCATGTCTGCTTACGTGCAAACGGGCGTGGTTTGATGTATGCAAAAAACTTTCCTGGGCTCTTCTGAAGCACATAAAATTATTTGGAGATATACATTTGTCTTATTTTCCTCTTAGGCTCTAGAATTGATAACTTTTTTTTCATTTTTGGCATTTTTCATCATTTTCCAGAAAGTGGTTGCAAGCCCGATATCATGCGAAGAAACTTCAGGATTCGGGGATCAGTCAATGGATTTTCTTCAAAGTTGGATTTTTGCACTCTGTGGACCAAGAGATGTTGTTCTATAATGTTTTTTTTTCAAATTTAAAAATATCATTTTTTCATGGAGCTTTGAATGTGATGGATTCACCCTCCTTTAGCTAGGACAGAGCTCCAGGAGCCTGGGTAGGATTCTAGCTTTCTCCCCTTGCAGGCACCTGGCACAGAAGACAATATTTTTTTCCTTAAAATCTTTTTTTTTGTGTTCCTTGTTGTTCCAAACTTAATTTTAATCACTTTTAATTAGAGATTTTATTAAAAATAGTGCAATAAATGACTAATTTCACAAAAATTAATGTAATATAAAACGGATGTTTTCAACTTTATTGTAGTGTTTTAGAAACTAATATGTCTTCAAAAATGGTTGTTTTTCACTCCTATGAATGAAAACTGTTGTTACAGTGCCTTGCGAAAGTATTCGGCCCCCTTGAACTTTTCAACCTTTTGCCACTTTTCAGGCTTCAAACATAAAGATATAATTTTTTTATTTTATGTGAAGAATCACCAACAAGTGGGACACAATTGTGAAGTGGAACGAAATCTATTGGATTTTTGAAACTTTTTTAACTAATACAAAAATGAAAAGTGGGGCGTGCAAAATTATTCGGCCCCCTTGCGTTAATACTTTGTAGAGCCACCTTTTGCTGCGATTACAGCTGCAAGTCGCTTGGGGTATGTCTCTATCAGTTTTGCACATCGAGAGACTGAAATTCTTGCCCATTCTTCCTTGCAAAACAGCTCGAGCTCAGTGAGGTTGGATGGAGAGCGTTTGTGAACAGCAGTTTTCAGCTCTTTCCACAGATTCTCGATTGGATTCAGGTCTGGACTTTGACTTGGCCATTCAAACACCTGGATACGTTTATTTGTGAACCATTCCTTTGTAGATTTTGCTGTATGTTTGGGATCATTGTCTTGTTGGAAGATAAATCTCCATCCCAGTTTCAGGTCTTTTGCAGACTCCAACAGGTTTTCATCCAGAATGGTCCTGTATTTGGCTGCATCCATCTTCCCCTCAATTTTAACCATCTTCCCTGTCCCTGCTGAAGAAAAGCAGGCCCAAACCATGATGCTGCCACCACCATGTTTGACAGTGGGGATGGTGTGTTGAGGGTGATGAGCTGTGTTGCTTTTACGCCAAACATATCGTTTTGCATTGTGGGCAAAAAGTTCGATTTTGGTTTCATCTGACCAGAGCACCTTCTTCCACATGTTTGGGGTGTCTCCCAGGTGGCTTGTGGCAAACTTTAGACGAGACTTTTTATGGATATCTTTGAGAAATGGCTTTCTTCTTGCCACTCTTCCATAAAGGCCAGATTTGTGCAGTGTAAGACTGATTGTTGTCCTATGGACAGACTCTCCCACCTCAGCTGTAGTTCTCTGCAGTTCATCCAGAGTGATCATGGGCCTCTTGGCTGCATCTCTGATCAGTCTTCTCCTTGTCTGAGCTGAAAGTTTAGAGGGACGGCCAGGTCTTGGTAGATTTGCAGTGGTCTGATACTCCTTCCATTTCAAGATGATCGCTTGCACAGTGCTCCTTGGGATGTTTGAAGCTTGGGAAATCTTTTTGTATCCAAATCCGGCTTTAAACTTCTCCACAACAGTATTACAGACCTGCCTGGTGTGTTCCTTGGTCTTCATGATGCTCTCTGCGCTTTCAACAGAACCTTGAGACTATCACAGAGCAGGTGCATTTATACAGAGACTTGATTACACACAGGTGGATTCTATTTATCACCATCAGTCATTTAGGACAACTTTGGATCATTCAGAGATCCTCGCTGAACTTCTGGAGTGAGTTTGCTGCATTGAAAGTAAAGGGGCCGAATAATTTTGCACGCCCCACTTTTCATTTTTTTATTAGTTAAAAAAGTTTCAAATATCCAATAGATTTCGTTCCACTTCACAATTGTGTCCCACTTGTTGGTGATTCTTCACATAAAATAAAAAATTTATATCTTTATGTTTGAAGCCTGAAATGTGGCAAAAGGTTGAAAAGTTCAAGGGGGCCGAATACTTTCGCAAGGCACTGTATATGATGTTTTTTTTTTCAAATTTTAAATGATCATTTTTTCATGGAGCTTTGAAGGGGATGGATTCACCCTCCTTTAGCCAGGACAGAGCTCCAGGAGCCTGGGTAGGATTCTAGCTTTCTCCCCTTGCAGGCACCTGGCACAGAAGACATCATTTTTTTCCTTAAAATCTTTTTTTTTTGTGTTCCTTGTTGCTCCAAACTTAATTCTATTCACTTTTAATTAGAGATTATATTAAAAATAGTGCAATAAATGACTAATTTCACTAAAAATACTAAAAGTAATATAAAACGGATGTTTTTAACTTTATTGTAGTGTTTTAGAAACTAATATGTCTTCAAAAATGGTTATTTTTCACTCCTAGGAATGAAAGCTGTTGTTATATGATGTTTATTTTCAAATTTTGAAAAAGCAAAGGATTCTAGCTTTCTCCCCTTGCAGGCATCGGACACAGAGAACCTCATGGTTTTCCTAAAAATCATTTTTTATGTTCCCTGGTGTTCCAAACTTAGTTTTAATCAATTTTAATTTGTTATGTTACAAACAGGGTAATAAAGTCTTAATTGGACTATAACTAATGTCATATTGTCTGCTACAAAACTGATATTTTCAGCTCTATTGTAGAGATTCTAGAATCAACTAATAAAGAATTGCAATAAAAAAAGGGCATAAGAAGACATTACCAACAACAACCACATGATGGACATATTGTCTAGACATTACCAACAACGACCACAAGATGGAGATATTGTCTAGACATTACCAACAACGACCACAAGATGGAGATATTTTCCAAAGAGGCAAGAGGGGCAAAGCTGCGATAAGGTAAAATCATTTTTTGAAAGAGATTGTTAGAATGCACATCCGTATCCCAAACAGAATCTCTAGTAAAATATGATCGTTTGTGAAACAGGCAAATGAGTGTCAGCTACAATATGATTGCTACATATCTGCATTTGTTGGTATTTAAGGAGTAAGAGTGCAGGTTTAAACCTGCGATCCAGTGTGTTGAAGAATTTCACAACACTACCTCTAGCACATATGGAAATAAATCCTCATAATGATTATTGCCCTGGGCATGTACCAAAAAATCAGTGAGCATATATATATATCACTGGGTTGAAGCTAGAAACACAGAATAACTGCAAACACATCCTAAATACAGTGTTCCAGCACCTTTGACCTCATCCAGAACGTATCATTTCTTGAAAGGGATTGCTGTCCGAATGCACATCTGAATCCCAAACTGAATCTCTAGTAAAATACGATCATTTGTGAAACAGGCAAATGACTGTCTCAGGGGCCCATTTCTCATTGTCAGACACATGTATGCAATGCTTTCACTGTGCATTGAGCAATAGGGATCAAAAACACCGCAGGTAAGGTTAGAAGTCATGTTCTATGATCATTTCTTTCAGCATTAGGGACTAAATATACTAAACGTATGATGCTAAAATGTTATTTTTACATATATTAATGTAATAAATGATTGCTTATGCTTTATAAACAAATCTAATTATAATAAAAGCTTAAGTTTTGTATTTATCTTGTACCATAGAACATGATTTTCTTTGTATTTCAAGCCCACAAAGTGTCCAAATGATGCACCTTTGACCTCATCCAGAACGTATCATTTCTTGAAAGGGATTGCTGTCCGAATGCACATCTGAATCCCAAACAGAATCTCTAGTAAAATACGATCATTTGTGAAACAGGCAAATGACTGTCTCAGGGGCCCATTTCTCATTGTCAGACACATGTATGCAATGCTTTCACTGTGCATTGAGCAATAGGGATCAAAAACAGAATGGAAACAGACATGGAAACCAACGAGGATGGGATTTGAACCCATGCGTGCAAAGCACAATGGATTAGCAATCCATCGCCTTAACCACTCGGCCACCTCGTTAACAAAACTGGGCTGTCCCAACTGGGTTGGCGCGCTCCAGATGATCTTTTTCTTTTTTTTCCCTCGTACTCGAGGGTCATTTTCCTGTTCCACATGCGATTTCAACATTTTCCTTGGGAGATGTCAAGCCAGCAAGCCACTGCTGTGGTTCAGTGGCCAGCGTGGAGTTCAGTGGCCCTGTTGTACACAGAAAGCACATTGAGCTCCTTGGACATGAAAAGTTCCAGATAAAAGCCATTTGTCATCCTTTCTCTTGGTGTCGATGTTGCTATTGTATGTAAAGGTGGCAACTTGCTCAGCGAGCAGGCGGAGCACACACCGAATGCAGATGTGTCTGAGTGGTGTGTCCAAGTGGCTGCAAAAGGACAGCATTCACGGGGCGCTGTGGCTTAGTTGGTTAAAGCGCCTGTCTAGTAAACAGAAGGCCCTAGGTCTGAATCCCAGTGGATAACCGCCTACAGCTAGACTTAATTAAATGCAAGTATTCATTTCCTGTCTTTAACACGACTTGTTTTTCTTAAAATGGATGCAACTTGCAAAACATGAAATACAAACCTTGCTAATCAGCGCTAGCAGCTGGCAAAAAAAAAGAAGTCAGCAATGTTTTTTTTCTTTAACCTTAACCCTGCTAATGGAGAAGAGTTAAACGACCGAGTCTATGCAGCTTAAACGGTGCGCACGTCGGGTTCTTAGCTGAAAGGGTGGTAAATCACGCTCACCCCAGTCCTTAATCTTTTAAAGAGGATACAAAATTGAACCTAGTCGCCACATCACATACATCCTGTTCAATGATAAAAAGGTAACATCTATCCTCGCTCCAGAGTAAATCTCACGTTGAGGGCATATTTTTTTTCACTTTACCGTGAATCGGGCTCGGCTGCACAGAGGAGAGAGCAGAGCAATGAGGTCACGGGGACAGGGGAGTCACACGCTGGCTGTTTGAACACGCGGAAGATCACTGAGGGATCCACAGTATATGGACCCTCCGTGCGCAATCAGTCCGCACTCCGGACTCTGAATCCTGCCATCCGAATTAAGATCTCGGCAGAACCTGAAGCGCAGTTCCTTCTTAAAACGTAATCTGGTGAGCATTTCTAGAATCGTACTTGTATAGATGCAGCCTTTAATGTGTTGCTAGGTTAAAATTGATGACTTCTTGTATTTCAGTAGGCAACTGCCCTCTTGATTTTGGATTTAATTTCTTTATTACAGTGGCGCTTTTATGAAGCCAAGGGACCAGGGAGCTGCCCCAGTACTGGGATGGCCAGTTCGAAATCATAGAAACTATTGTCAATTCCAGTCCCATGTCAGTGCGAGCAGGGATTTTGACATCTTGTTTTGCTATGTTCTGCACCAACAGGCAGGTGGCTCGGCCATTCCGTTCCAGTCTGGGGGTACAACAGACTGCTAGGTTCAGTCTGATAAACTGAGCTGATGGTTGGAAGAAAACCATCTCAGCGTCCATTCTCTGTCCCTTCTTTAGGACAAGGCGTACCGGAAACCCTGCTGTTGACGCAGGAACGATCAGGTCCGATTCGTTTACTACCTGGCAGGCCTGAGGAATCGTCTGACCTGACCGAATGTTCTCGGGGTCACCGCTTAGAGAGTGGGCATCTGGGTCCACCCGTTTCCACAGCACACTGTTTACTGTGTCCAGCTGGGCGCCCAGTCGAACCAATAGGTCTGCACCAATGCAGACCGAATGGGTCAGCTGAGGTGCTACCTGGAAGTAGTGAGCAAACTTCCTTTTTCCGATGGAGATGGAAGCTACACAGCTTCCTTTGCTCCAAATGGACCTATGAGGTGGGGGTGCCCACCACAGAACCTGTGACTGCGTCACCAGGGTCACCTGACAGCTTCGCGACAGGTCCTCGAACAGACCTTCACTGATTATGGACTTCTCAGAGCTGAGGCTAAGAATTACATCATCAACCTGCACTTCTGCCACCTGGACCCCCTCCCACCACCATGGGGTGGTAGTCCTGGACCCCCTGAGGTACCAGGGTGCACAGAAAGGACTCCCATTCATTACCGGACAGGGAGATCCACTCTTCTTCAGGGATGAAAAGGGGGTGTGCTTTACCTGGCGGGTCAAGCAGCTGCTCGGAGCACTGCTCCTGTAGTTGGGAGACCGTGGGAGTGCTGGCCTGGGCAGGACTTCCCTGTAGTTTTGGAAAGCAAGAAGAGACATTTATTCTCGTCCAGAGGAACCAGGAGGAACCTCCAACTCAGCTATAGTGTTCAGTGGGCACTGTGTGATCACAGCATAACCACTGAATCCCCCTTTTTGCTGTGCAACAGGCTTAGGGTTTTTGACCTGAGCCCACAATTTTCCACGCTGGCAGTACACCAGAGGCTCCAGCCTGTCAAGCAGGTCTTGGCCAATGAGTAGTGGCTCTGTTTTTAACCTAGAGATGTAAACAGGATGCACCACGTTCATTGGCCCGAACCTAAGTGCCACCCACACTCGGTGTGTGATCCTGGCATGATCCTGGGTATAGCTGGAAATATCTATCTTACACGGTTCTACCTTAAGTCTGATGCCTTTTCCTTTCGCTACTCGTTTGAGCTCGCTGAGTAGATCGGCTGACATCAAACTAATTTCAGCCCCAGTGTCAATCAGTGCTTCTCTATCTAAGACGTTTTCAAGAGAAACCTTGATATAAATACGCCTTGCTTTGCCTTTCTGGCTGAGATTCCCTAAGAATTGTTGGAAGCCTGCCTTTTCTTTGACTTCAGGGGCGGGGTCAGCGCCCAACTCAGAGTCACAGCCTTCTTCCAGGCAGGAACCCTCCCACCCAATCAGATAGACTGAGGGAGGGGCTTGGGACGGATCCCCGCCTCCTCCAGTGAGAAGGGGCGTGGTCCCCCTAAGCTCATTCACACTTCCGGCATTCGGTGCGGAAGGTTTACCCTGTCCTGATCTCTCAGGCAGGGCTTGTTCAAGCCTGGCCAGGCGGGCTGCAGTCGACTCCCTTCGTCCAGTCTTATGATAGGCTCTGCCTGAGCCCTTGCCTTCCCCGTAGCGCTCACGGCGGCTCTGACGCTTAGGGCGGTCCTGCCAGCCTATTTTGCGCCGGGGCTTAGCGAGCTCAGGAACCTCAGCTGCCTCGAGCTGAGGCGAGTCGTCAACCCTGCTGGCTTTAGTGGCGAACACAGCCGTTTTAGCAGGTTTTCGCTCTGAGGAAGCAGAGACTTCAGCTCCCCAGGCTTTTTGAGCCAACCTTCTAATGTCAGCCATTTTCATCGCTTTTGCATCAGTGTGCATCACAATCATTTTCCTGACTGAGGGATGCAGATTAGCAATGAATAAACCTTTGAAATTCACGTTCTCTTCGCAACCCTCTTCATTCCGCCCTGCAAAATAAGTGCGCCTAAGCCTCTGATAATAATCGCGAGGGGCTTCAGCTTTTTCGTGCTTAATATGGTGCGCTGTGGCCACGGCAGCTATGGGATCGATAAAAGCCGAAAATTCTCCGATCATTGCCTGACACAGCTCCTCAAAGCTATTACAGACCTCCGGTCCTTGTCTAGACATCCACTCGTGGACCGCTCGGCTGGTAGTTTTCCTTACTTACATAGCCTTTTCCTGTTCGGACGCTTCGGGCATAAACTGCAAAGTATATCTCAGCTCATCGATGTAGGTCTCCACATTCTTCCCTGACACTGACGGGTCAAACCTTTCTACATCTTTGGCTAACTGCCTCAGGGAGTGGAGGTTAATTTTTACGGTTTCTCCGCGGGCAGGGAGACGGCCGTGATCAGGAGCAGGGGGTCTATGCCTGAATTGACTCGCCCTTGCGTTTCGCGCAGGACTCGGCGATCTCCCCCCATGCCGATCCGACCACAGACCCTGGCCGGGAGAAACCTCCTCCCGGCGCGCTGGGTGAGCGCTCCGGGCTGCTAGGTGGGCTGGCATGCAAGTGGGATCTAGTCTATTTTGCTTCCAGTACGGCAGCATCTGACTCCTTTTGCCTTTCCTGGCTGAGCTCATTTAAACTCTCAATTTCTTTTTCTTTTTCTTTCAAGCTCGCTTCCAGGTCTCTCCTAGCTACCTCAGCCGCAGTTTCTCTAGCAGACAAGTAATCTAATTTACCTAAAACTTCCCTGAGTCAGTCTTCACTTTCCTCATTTTTCACTCTCTTTTCTCTGATTATATCCAACAACTCAACTCCCTCCGCCTTATATCTTTCTAGCGTTCCCTGAAGCTTTTGAAACTTTGTCAGCTCGGACAAAGACAGTTCCAGCTGTTTAGCTAGATTTAAGGTGAAACAGAAAAAGAAATTGAGGACCAGAACTGCGTTCACAAACCCTCCTATGTTAAGCTGGTTCGCTACCTTAGCTACTAAATCTACTTGCAGCTTCTCAATATCATCAAAGTTCAACTTTTCGATACCACTCCAGTAACCAGGATTGTCGTCGCTAGAAATAGTACTTATAAGCGACTCCACTTCAGACATTTTAGCAGCCATTGTCATTACGTCAGAGAAACTTTAAGAGTATTACTTTTTTTTTTCTTTTTCCAAAATACAGTATGGAATCTAGACACCCGAGCAGATGGATTTCCAATCAGCACACGTTACACTAAACGCTAGAAAACAGGGGGATTTCTTTACGCAGTTATCAGCACACCCGGTATTCGCTTATAGAAGCCGCGGTGCTGTGCTGAACTTGAACTCACAGCAACATCAGTTATTCTGTGCGACTGATTCTCATTTCATTCTAAACTCGCCCACCCAGGGACGCCATTAAATGTAATGGTTTGATGGGTTTACTGAGACAATTATTAATTGTAGCAGTAATCACGAGGTTGTTCGTTGGGGCTTTTAGAAAATCAATCGTCAGAACAACTAACAACGCACACACAGGGGTTCAATACACTAGATACATTTATTAATATAAATTGTGCACCAAACATATACTAGTCTGCCTGGATACGAGTGGCAGACCTTACTGTGAGGGTTATCAATATACAAAGTATATAATCCCGATGCAAACACAAAGAGATACACAACAGAGAATATATGTCAATATATATCGTTCGGTTACCAAATCGCTAATCAGTGTTATTACCCACTGTTACTCTAAACTCGGAAGTAAATACATTACTCATGAATTAAATTGATAACAACTTGTGTTGAGGTACAATTGAATTCTCGAGACGCAATGTAGAACATGGGGTTTACTTATCCACTGTGTATGGATTTGGAATTTCCCGGCACGAACATCAAACCAGCTGACAGGCTCTGTTGCAGCCTCTGTTCCAGCGGTTGTCCAATGGGCGTTGTCCCGGCATCCTCTGGCTACCGGCCAACCAGTCAAGGTGCAGCTCGGAGTAGGACGGGCGGAGGAATCTGACTGCGGCGCGCAGGGCAGTCGTTGCTCTGAGGGGATCTACCAGCAGTCCGGCTGGCTGGTAGAAAGTCTCTATGCACAGAGTGTGACCGCGAGTCCTCACCAGTCACTCTTGTGCCTGGGAAGAAGCTGGTTCGTTCCCGGTCCAGCACTGCTTCTGAATAAGCTATTCAGGTTGTCGACGAGGGACCAGCCGTAGGGTCCAACTGTCCAACACAAACACAATCTGTAGCGTTTAGCGTGACATAGTCTTGCAGGCATCGTGCTGTCTCACTGCAATACTATACCGCTGGAGGAAACAGTCCATCTGGCCATGAAACTAATTTGAACGTCTAGCTACAGCAACTAACAATATCATGATTTATTCAGGATTTGTGGAATCAACACGTCCCGGAGACAGCTTCCGAAATCGTGAGCATTCTCTGGTGGTGTCCTGCAGGGCTTTTGCGGGTGTGCGTTGGTGGTATAGTGGTGAGCATAGCTGCCTTCCAAGCAGTTGACCCGGGTTTGATTCCCGGCCAACGCAGTGGCGATTGGTTTTAAATGCTGTCATGAGCCTTGGATTGTGACTAGCAAAGCGAAGCCATTTTGAAAGAGCTAAAGCACTGCAAAACGGAATTGAAGGAGAATCTTACAGGGGATTCTGAGCGGTGTCTGCATACACGCAGTCCGATACGGGTGCTGAAAGCTTGAGCTACTCTCAATGTCATGCTGCCTTTCCCCGGAGTAAATCTGTTACATTGAAAGAATGCTTCTGGTAGGTTCAAAAAGGGACCCTTGTTAATTGGAGAAATCAATGATTTCGAATGAATTCTGTATGCGTTAAAAGACAGCTATACACAGAAAACATGCAGGACACTGCTCATGATGTCTCAGTGCGTTTTTCCAAGCCATCTGACAAAGCCCGCCCACTGAAAACTGCAGCACATCGTGTAAAGACGTTCAACTTTGTAACTACTGCACGCACAGGAAGCAGAATAAATTCCTCTTTTCAAACTGTCAAAGGTTTGCTTTGCGAACGCTGCAGGACATCGCACAATCTCTTTTGAATGGGGACAAACCATTTCTTATGGGGCGCAGTAAGTACAGACGTTTAAAAAGCTCCACTCATGCCGACGATGCAGCATGAAGAAGCGCAACCTAACGTTTGACAGACAAAAGCCAGGCGCCGCTACAAGCAATATGAAATCAAACTGACAGCACACGGCGTTTCGCGCTGACTCAAAAGTGATCTCGACAGACGCTGTTCTCTGCATAACGCTGAAAGAGCTAAAGAGCGTTTCTGTTGAGACGTAACAAGCTCGTTTCTTTCTATCATGATGTCACCATGACCAAATCTGTCTTTAAACACCTTGCTCAGTCTCTGACGAGACTGTCAAAAATTGCTTTCGCCGATTGTATTGCAAACCGGCGGAAGCGGGGTATTGGGAAAAGTTTTCAACTAGCAATAATCGCGCCTCGGCTAAACCTCACAGGCTACGATACTGCCACTGCGCAAAGCTGACGGTTGCCAGGCAACCGCGGGGATCCTATGGAAATCGTTATCGATCGTCTCATGGCATGTCGTTGCGGTAACCCTTCATATTTGTCGTCTTCTTCTTCTTCTAGCTTGAGGTTTTGAAGAATTTCATGACAGACAAGGGCTCCGTTGGGAACAAAAGGCGTTGTGAGAAAACCGTTGCTTATTTTCAGCAGCAGAAATACAACCCTTTAAATACAAGATGACAGAACAATGACGAAGGGCATGCCGGGAGGAACTCATGCACTACAGAGGAAAGGGGGCGGGCACGTACAGTTCACATTCAAGCCACAAGTACTCTTCTCGGATGTTACACAAACAAATCCTAACGTCTTGAAAGCATTGCAGCATGTTTGTGTCCCACTTCCCGTGGCTGCAGGACGACTGACACGAACGGACAAACACAATCTGTGGCGTTTAGCGTGACATAGTCTTGCAGGCATCGTGCTGTCTCACTGCAATACTATACCGCTGGAGGAAACAGTCCATCTGGCCATGAAACTCATTTGAACGTCTAGCTACAGCAACTAACAATATCATGATTTATTCAGGATGTGTGGAATCAGCACGTCCCGGAGACAGCTTCCGAAATCGTGAGCATTCTCTGGTGGTAGGGGCGTTCAAGATGGCGCTCAGGTGGGAGGTAAACTTTAGTGGTTGGGGAGTTTTTTTTTGAGTTTTTCATGACCTGAATGTTAATTTTTGCTTTTTTTGACTACAGAAAAATAAGGACTTAACACTAGTTGTTTAAACTTCAGTTATAATTGAAAGAAAAAAAAAACGATTTTTTTTTAGGTTTAAAAAGTCCGATATGAGTAACACTGGGAAAAGAAAAGAGAGTGCTGGGTCTTCGAAGGAGAACTGTAAGATACCTCAATCGTATATGTATAGCACTACAAAAAAATCGATGGCAACTAAAGGGAAAAGTGAAGCAGCTGCAGGGGCAGCAAGAGGGCGGAGGCGCCGCGCGCCCGGCCGACGTGTTGGACCGGTGCGCTTTACGTGCTGAAATAAACACGCGACAGCCCCGAAATGTTTCCAGAGTGCTGTGCACTGAAGACTTGCCTGGTGCTCCTCCGTGCAGATTGTTTGTCCTCCTCCAGTGCGGGACGAGCCAACACAAGGGAGCGCATTCGCCAACATCCAGGCACGCAATGCGATTTGGAAAGCAGCTCCTTTCCAAAGAGTTGCACACGAACGATCCTTCAGTCCCGCTCAGGGGCACGGAGCCCCCGCCACACACAGCTTCAAGTAGCGAGTCAGGCGCCAGGGCTTTCGCTTACGGCCACACCACCCTGAACACACCTGATCTCGTTTGATCTCGTAAGCTAAGCAGGGTTGGGCCTGGTTAGTACTTGGATGGGAGACCGCCTGGGAATACCAGGTGCTGTAAGCTTTTGCTCTCCCGGCCAGCAGGGGTCGCCGTTGGTGCCGTAGGCTTTGGGAGGAAAACCTGCAGGATGGAAAGGTGATCTATAGCCTCATCTCTAGAGATGTTTTGTTGCTGTGGCATGTGTGTGACCCATATTCAAAAAAAAAACCCGTCTGTTAAACGAATATCGAAGCTGCCTCTAAATCTGCAAATGAAGATGAGTCGATAAACCACTCGTTTTTCGTATAACTAGACATATATTCATTTGTTACCGATTTCATTCATTGAGCACGGATACAATAGAGGTACAGCCATTCACTGTTTGACATGTCTGCACTGGTACAGAACTGAGCAATCAGAAAACGGGTGAAACTGTCTTTAGACTCAGCATACAGTACCGAGGCCCCCCATGACCAAATAAAGGCTAACCTCGATAATCAGCCTAAAGAACGCAAACTACAGCAAAACGACTGACTTTGAAAAGGGAATGAACGTCCGGAAGGAGTAGTGGAACTAGCTTGAGATGCTTCTCCGGACCCCTAACTAAAAGCCAGCGAGAACCAGCAGCGGCGTCCACTCCTGTCGAACCGGGATCCTTCCGCAGCCACGCAGCTCGTGGTGTCCTAACGCAGTCCCCCACTACCAGAAATTATGCAGTCGAGATTCCCACATTTGGGGAATTCGCAGGGGTCAGCACAGCCGGAGTGCAATGGCCGAGCCTCGCCCTGGGTGAACCGATTTCGATTTTTAAGAACTTTATTTTCTTTTCACAATAAAATACAGGACATCACAAATCAGAAAGCTTTACATTAATATACATACTTAAAACAGTATATATGATCACATCTCATTACATTTTGACACGGTAACAGTTACATAGTAACAATTTCTTTTTTCTGGTACAAATCACATTCTTTACTTAAACATGATAATGTTTTTCACAGTCTCTTGAGATATTGACCTATGCTCTCTATTTCCCACAGATTTTCTGCTTCCTCCCTCCCTTCTCTCCACAGATCTCTGAGGTAATAGTTCTCTCGGGTGATGAACAGGGCCAGGCTACCTGCTGCCTTGACTGGGACCTCGATGCCTTTGAACAGCCCCATGTTCCTCAGTCTCCACAGGGCGTCTTTCCCACTGTTCACCACGGCCCAGATCCTGTCAAACACGTCAGGAGGAAGTTTGACAGGAGAGATGCCGTATATGACGAAAGCAGCGGTCAGGGTAAATTGGGGCGAGAGAGCCTGCAACCAATCTTCAAACTGTGCCCAGAAGGCCTTAGCAAAAAAACAGGACCACAGGAGATGGGTCACAGTCTCCTCCTCACCGCAGCCCACCCTAACGCAGCGAGGGCTGGGGGTGAGGCCCCTACGGTACAAGAAAGTTCGTACCGGTAAGCACTGGTGGACGACACTCCAGGCTAAATCTCTGTGAATGTTGCACAGAGAGGATGTGTGTTTCCACACCTTCCTTGTTTGGGCTGATGTTAAAATGCCCACAGGGGTCTGCCTATTATTCTGGGGTGCAACGAAATCTTCCAGTTTTTGGACGCTGACATCTCGGAGGGGAATATGGCCAATTGGGTGAGATCTTAGAATACTTTTAACTGTCCCATAAATTGCAGGGCATGTGTCAGAGAGTGGGACATCCAGCTTGGGTCTGACACCCCACACTCTGAACACCTCCCTACCTACCCAGAGCCTGGAAAAATAAGTCCAGGTACGCGCTGCAGGTGCTGTTGCAAAGCCTCTCAGCACAGAGGCCAGGAAAATGCACAGCAGCTTCGTAGCAATATCTGGGACAGACTTCCCCCCTGAGGGTAGCGGCCTGTACATTATTTCCCTTCTGAGTCTTTCCTGCTTTCCACCCCATAGAAATTGAAACATCAATCTCCTCAGCACCGCCGCAACACGGTGTGGGATTGGGAAGGTAGAAGCCAGAAAAATCAAGACAGGCAAGAGTTCGGCTTTGATGACCAGCAGCTTCCCTGTCATGGTGAGGTCTCGGTCCTTCCATTGTATCAGTTTTTTGTTTAAGATTGGCAATTTGTTCTGCCAATTTACTGTTCCCATCTCTTCTCCAAAATACACCCCCAGGACCTTAATTCTCTTCTCTTGCAGCCTGAGATCATGTCCTTCTTTTGGCTCCCTCCAGTTCTGATAAAAAATCTCACTCTTAGATTTGTTAATTTTTGCAGAGGAAGCCAAGGAGAAACGATCACAGCACTGCAGAGCTCTGCTAATTGAGGCATTGTCAGAGAGGAGCAGGGTGACGTCATCCATGTATAGAGATGTCTTTACCTCTCCTCCCCCACTTCCAGGCACTGGTATCCCATTAATGGCCTGATCCTGGCGCAAGGCACAGGCTAAGGGCTCCATAGCCAAAACGAATAACAAGGGGGATAATGGGCAGCCCTGCCTCACCCCTGAACAGACTTCAAAGGGGCGTGATCTATTGCCATTAACCATTACTCTGCTGTTGCTACCTGTGTACAGCAGGTTAATCCACTTTCTCATGATGGGGCCAAACTTCATGTGCTCAAGTGCTTCATGTGCTCGGCAGATGTTAAGTACTGCCGGTTTAGGCGGTCAAAGGCCTTTTCTAGGTCTACACCTAAAATGCACAGAGGGAGGGAGCGATCCTCTGAGTACAGACAGACATCCCTCAACAAGGCCAGGTTGTCGCTCATCAGGCGTCCTGCTATCCCACAAGTCTGTTCTTTCCCTACCAGTGAGGCCACTACATTTTGTAGGCGCAGGAAAAGGGCTTTGGACAGGATCTTAGTGTCCACGCCTAACAGGCTGAGGGGTCTCCAGTTCTTTATGTCATTCTTTGCTCCTTTCTTAAACAAGAGAGAGATAGTGCCTTCTCTTAAGGAGTCAGGCAGCAATTCTGTCTTATAGCTTTCCTCGAATAGGAGCAGTAGCGGATCCTGAAGCAGATCCCAAAAGGTGCAATAAAATTCTTTAGGGAGCCCGTCAGCACCCGGAGTTTTCCCCTTCTGTAAGCTCTCCATAGCCTGTCTCAGCTCTTCTACTGTCAAATCCCTCTCAAGTACTTCCCTATCTTCTTCACTCAAAACGTTTTCTAGCTTTGAGGTAAAAAAATGAATTTCTTCATCCTTTACCTCTGTAGAGCTGTACAGTCTTGAGTAGAAGGCCTCGGTGCAGGAGAGGATAGCACTCGGCTCTGTTCTCTCTTGTCCCTCCTCATCAACTACACTTTCCATGACAGACTTGGAGCCTACCACTTTCCTGAAAAAGAGGCGAGTACACTTCTCATTTTCTTCCAAGAACTGCACTCTGCTTCTTAACAGCACTCCTCGACTACTTTCTTCGGCTGTGCTCCGGATGTCCTTTTTTAAAAGGGTGATATCCTCGAGCACATCGAAGCCACTGTGCAGCATCGTGTAGAGACGCTGCAGCTGCCTCTGTTTCCTGGCTAGCACTCCTCTCCGTCTGGCAGCAGCCTTCCTTCCCTCAGCCATGAAAAAGACCTTTGTCCTCATCTTCACCTCCTCCCACCACTCTCCTACTGACCCGTACAGACACTGCAAGGACAGCCACTGTGATAGTTTCTCCTTGTAGCGGGATACTACCCCCTCGTTCTCTAGCAGCTTTGTGTTGAGTTTCCAGAGACCTGGGCCAAAGACAGTCCTGCCCTGGAGTTCCACTCTACACCCTAAAGCCTGATGATCTGAGAAGAAGACAGGCTGAAGAGTGACCCCAACAACTTTCACTCTCTCTGAGACAAAGCAAGAGTCAATTCTGGAGCTGCTATTCCTCCCTGACCATGTATATCCTGCTGTTGTGGGATATATACATCTATATGTGTCTGAGAGTTTAAAGTCTTGAACTAAGTTTTGCAGGGCCAGTGAGCTGGAATCCAATTTTATCGGAGAGCTAGACTGCCTGTCTGTGTGCTCTAAGATACAATTAAAATCCCCTCCCACTATCACGTCTGTGCTACTTAACAATAGGGGAGAGAGTGCCTTGAGTAGCTCCACCCTTCCTCCCACGTCAGTAGGACAATACACATTGATTAGCCGCAGGTTAACGGTCCCCCATTCCACATCCACACACAGCAACCTGCCATCTATGACCCTCTGAATACTTTTCAATTTGAAAGCCCATCCTTTGAAAAGAATGGCCACGCCAGAGGCTCTGTTGTTATTGTCCCCTGACCAAACAGAAGGCCCTTTATCCCACCTATCTTCAAAGCTTTTATACCTCTCTTGATAGGCTAAAGCACACTCCTGCAACATCAACACATCTCCCTCTCTCTGCTGGAGGTAATCAAAGACAGACTGGCATTTCACTCTGTCATTGATACCTCTGGTGTTAAGAGAAATTATGTTTAGAGCCATATTACATAAGAAAGTGGAACCAGTCTTTACAAAACACATTTCTCTTCGGTCTCACCTGTTACCTTCTTCTTTTTCTTTTTCTTCTTACCAATTTCCTGCCAGCCATCCTCTGAATGAGCCTTCATCAGGGTGGCAGCAGTAAAAGCATTCACGGAGTCCATTTCAAGGAAGGGGGTAGAGGGAGGGGTGGAGGGGTTCCAGCTGTCCCCATCGCCATGCTCTCCTTCCTCCTCGCTCGGGGAGAAAACAGAGTCATTTTTCCTTTTCCTCAAGTCCAGCTCCTGGGAGCACTGAGGGGAAAGGGGTGCAGCCGATGCACCAGTCTCCTCTTCCCCCTCACCCACCAGCTGTTGCAGATCCTCCGTGACGGACTGGATGGAGGAGAGGAGGGCATCTGTAGCACTTGCAGAGTCTGAGAAAAGCAGCTCCGCTGAATCCTGGGTATCGTCGCTGGACCCGCTCCACCGGTGGGGGCCCCACACTGGCCCTCGTTCTGAGGAGCAGGAGTGGGGGAGGGGTCCTCGCTGTTCTCGGGGGTTTTCAAACCCTCGTGCTTGTCTGGTGCAGTCTGCGGTTGTGGGAGCGTAGTGGATTTCTCTTCCACCGGCCCCGGAGCCACAGCAGGACTGATCCTGGCTGGAGGCTGAGACTCTTTGTCCAACAAGGGTTCTTTGTTTGACTTGTTGTTTGCTTTGGCTTTTTGGGCCGGTTTGGCTGAAACAAGCACTGCCTCATCCTTTCTCATTTTGAGTTTATTGGCGTAGGCGTGAGGGCAGTTCTTAAAAACGTGTCCTTCCGAGCCACATAAATTGCACTTTGGCAGCATTGAACAGTCAGAGGCTAAATGTCCCTGTTTGCCACAGGTCTTGCAGCATTTCACAGTGCAGGACGATGCCAGGTGTCCCACAGCACCACAGCGCCGACACACCTTTGGTTGTCCCACATAAAAAACATAGCCATTGCAGGCGCCCAGCCGGATTGTAGAGGGCAGGTGCCTTAAGCCTCCATTTACATTGTCCGGTAGCAAGCGAACCTCAAATTTTCTTGCTCCTGTTTTTATACCGTCAACATCTCTAACCTCAGTTCCATGGTGGACGGTGCAGTACTGCTTAAGCCAGGTGTGAATGTCCTCCGTCTTTGCCATTTCCGAGAACATAACAACATGCACCGTTTTCCTCTCTCTCTGTGTCAGAGGCTGCAAGTTGATCTTCTCAAGGGCAGGAACTTTCCCTCTTTTTGCCTCAAACACATCCACACATTGTTCAAACAGAGAATAGGTAGCAAAAACAACCTCAAATGCTTTCTGACCTGGGAGAGCGAAGATGAAATCCAAGTGCCGAGGTTCAAAGCCAAGTTCCTTCTGTAACACTTTTCTGCTGAACTGCATACGATCCATGAAGAGGTCATCCAAAAGCTCAAAACGTACAGCATTCTTGCGGGATCCAAAGGTTGCCATCTCAAACTGCAAAACAAACACTGCTTCCACAAAACAAGAAAACAATCCAACTACTCCAACTACAGGCTGATCAAGGTATCTCCCCTGCCAGGTAAGCCGAGAGCTGCAGGCGATGAGCCCGGAGCTGAACGGGCCCCACTGGCTCGTTTGTAAGGCCAGGTGCATTGCCAACCACGACCGGCAGGGCAGAGGCCTTGAAGGCGGCCTGGGCTCCTGCAGCTGTCCAGCCACGCACTCTGGTTTCTCTTCATCTCGTACAAATCTTTTGCCTTTTACTAAAGATTTCCATGGAGAGGAGCATGAATGAGTTCCATACAATTTTTGTGCTTCCCTGCCTTCGGGTGGGGCGCAGCTGGGCTGGTCAAAGAGAGAAAACAAAACCGCTCACAATCGCTCTTACAATGCAGTAAGTAGCACAGGCTACTTAAACACATGAATGCAAAACAGCATTTTTCAGCTGATTCAAAATGTACCTAAAGGAGAAGCATTATTGAAGACCATCAATTACCAAGAGCTTTTGTCAAAGGTTTTGGTGGTCATTTTGAATGACCACAGAGCGCTGTGACCTCGTTTTTACATCTCATCCAAAAGACAGCGCCATTTTACAACACAGCATCTCCGTCACTATACTGGGGCATTGGGACCCGCACAGACCTCAGGGTGAGCGCCCCCACCGCCGGCACCATTAACACCGCTTCCAGCTGGAAGCTTTGTTTTTCCCTGTAGCTCACCCTCATCCGGGTACTGACCTGGCTCACACCTGCTTAGCTTCAGTGGGTTTTCAGTTGCGAGTTGCAAGGGGATGCAAGTGATGGAGCCGCTCGCTGCAAAAGCCACTGCATTGGCCGGGAATCGAACCCGAGCCTCCCGCGTGGCAGGCGAGAATTCTACCACTGAACCACCAATGCTCAGTGCCTGGGCCTTCAAAAAAGACGCTTTTTTGGTGCTCTGTGCAAAACGCATCGACATCTGCTTCCAGCTGCAAAATGCCATTCGCGGACGCTGAAGAACTTATTTCCAAGGCAGCGGGTACAAGCGATTGGGCGTTTTAAAACCACCAGGAACAGCAAAGAGGCGCGCTTCTTTGCTTGTGCCGAAACACACCGACTGGAGGCGGACAACGTAGTCGGCAGGATTGGAACCTGCGCGGGGAGACCCCAATGGATTTCTAGTCCATCGCCTTAACCACTCGGCCACGACTACAGCAAGCCCCACCGCCGCTGCGTTCTTGCTACAATCTTACCTGGATCGCGAGGCGCCAGCGGAAGCCTATTTCAAAGTCGTTCTCCGTTTCAAAAAAACATTTCCAAAATACAAGCCTTGCAGACAGACACGCCTCAGAGGATTTAAGGGTGGCTTCATGTCGGAATGATAAAGTCTCCCCGTCCGGACATGAAAATGCCACTTTGTTACACACAAAAAAAGAATCAACAACAGAGAAATGCCCACAAGCATTTGAAAAGCCGCACCACGTCGCACTTGAAATAGCTCTTATATTAGTGGTAGACGCAGGAATCGCCTTTTTATTTACGCTCTTACCAACGCGATGGAAAGCAAAACAAAGCAAAGCAGAGCAAAACAAAACAAACAAACGAAAACCCTCACGTCCTGCACTTGCATATAACGCCGTTACGTGCCCAAGCGGTATTGTACGTCATCCTAGCACTGCACCCCGGGTCGTACGGTATATAGGAATGAGCACACGCCACGAATCGTCTCGAATCACTCCCTACAGCTGTAAGGCGCCTTGAAGCGTGCACCCCCAACATTCTTCTTTGCGCATCTGTGAAAGGTCAACTCTTGAGCAAACTCTGAACCAGCTCTAAGGAAACTAATCCGATTAGACGTTACTTTGACTCATCTTTTTACGCTCAGTGCTGGATTGCTCAAACTCCAGCTAGGGTTAGGGTTAGCATTCCCACGCTACTTAGACACTTTGTTTATGCTCAGTGCTGGATTTTGGGAACTTCAGGACGAGTGGGAATTTTCTCCTATCTGTCCATTCTGTTTTGTTTTGGAGACTCTTGGCTGCCTATGTTGTTCAGTGCAGCGTGAAGGAAACATTTTCCAAAACTGTGTCAGCTCAAAAGTTGTAAGAAAACCTCTCCAGCTGCTTTAACTCTCTTCATTTTTGTCATTTAATGTGACACTCGATGTATAACTGGAGCCTCACATATGCAAATGGTGAGGCTCCAGTTCGACACCCAGTTCGACACCACTTTACAGTATATGACAAAAGCATGGCAGACTGTGCCGGACCAGCTGGTAACTTCCGCTTATTTTGACCATATTAAACATTGGAATTCTTCCCACTTGCATTTGTGACACTTGATTTTGGCTCCACCTAAGACACTCTTAAATCTTCAAACACTTTTCTCTTCTCCCGCAACACACTTGTCTGTCGGCACTATGTGGCAGCGTTGCATGACAACCCATCTCACCACGGAAAGGAACCTAACAGCTTTGGTAAGAGAGTAGAATTACCTGAAGAACTGCTTTCCATGGAAGCAGGACCAAGCGATGTAGCATTTTTATAGTACCAGGAAAGGAGAAGCGGCACTTCGCCTTTGCCGCATAGGCACAAGGTGACGTGCAGCAGACGCCGTAGTCGGCAGGATTCGAACCTGAGCGGGGAGTCCCCAATGGATTTCAAGTCCATCGCCTTAACTACTCGGCCACGACTACAGCGAGCTCGCCGCCGCCCCATTCCTCCTATAATCTAACACGGAGTGCGAGGTGGCTGCGGAAACTTTTTTAAAGTCGCTCTACATTAAAAAAAAAATACCTTTCACAAGATACATGCCGGCAGACAGACACGCCTCAGAGGGTTTAAGGGTTTAAGACGTTCAAATGATAAAGTCTCCCCGTCCGGATGTCAAAATGCAACTTTGGCAGACAGAAAAAACATCAACAAACCACAAATGTGGACAAGGATTTTACAAGCTGCACCACACTACACTTTCAAAAACATTTACATTCGTGTTAGATGCAGGAATTGTCTTTGTTTTGCGTGCTTACGAACGCCATAGAAAACGAAACAAAACAAAAGCCCTCAGCTCCTGCACTTGATTATAATGCCGTTACGTGTCGAAGCAGGAATTTACGTCATCTTACCACTACAACATGGGGAATAGAGGGAAATGAACACACGCTACGAATCGTCTCAATCACTCCCTAGAGTCGTAAGGCACATTGAAGGGTGCACCCCCATCATTAATCGTTGGGCCTCTGTAAAAGGAAAGCTGTTGAGCAGTCTTTGAAACAGCTCGGATGAAACACTTGATTGCTTCCATGTGCATCTGGAGCCCACTTCTTATTTTCACTTCACGCCGCCCAAAGCATTTCTAAAACAGGAGATTCGCGTTTGGGAATGCGCCCTGCCCTACAAATAAAACAGGTCTACGGGTCTGAAACCTGCTCCACGGAAAACAGTTCTGTTGCGCTTTTGATCCAAGGGAGATTCTCTGTTCTTACTTTTTGATGACATAACACCCAAAGGGGCTTATTTGGAGCTGGATTCCAACCAGCATCCTAAAGTTTCTTGGCGGTATCCTTTACAGTCCTCTGTTCGGTCGACAAGGAACAGAAGGGGGCAGCTTTCCTCACACATACAGTGCAATGTACTGTAGTGTTCCCCTTCATTGAATTCGCAGTTCTGCATCAGACCTCAAACTCGTTTCCTTAGCTTGGATTTAAGCCACGAAGCAGGCTTCTACTGTATAAACGTCTAGAGGAATCACAAACTATTTGAGAGGCCATCATCCCATTGGGAACTGACAAAGTCTATCCCTAAACACCTAGCGCAGTCTCTCGAGAGACTGTCAAAAATCGCTTTCTCCGTTTGTGCTGCAAGTAAGTGAAAACGCGGTCTCAACCCAGAGCCACTTGGCAGCAGCGGCACGTAAATACTGTTACTGCCACTGCTCGATACCAACGTTAGCCTACTATACCATGTTCAGCCACCGCTAGAAAATGTAAGGCTCTAGTACTGGAGCAAACAAAAGGAGGGCCAACGTCGAACAGGCACCCGTGTCAGACATAGAGAGCGACGAGGATGGGATTCAAACCAATGCATGCAGAGCACAATGAATTAGTAGTCCATTGCCTTAACCACTCGGCCAACTCGTCAACGAAACTGGGCTGTCCAGACATGGGTTGGCGCGCTCCAGATGATCTTTTTCTTTTTTTTCCCTCGTACTCGAGGGTCATTTTCCTGTTCCACATGCGATTTCAACATTTTCCTTGGGAGATGTCAAGCCAGCAAGCCACTGCTGTGGTTCAGTGGCCAGTGTGGAGTTCAGTGGCCCTGTTGTACACAGAAAGCACATTGAGCTCCTTGGACTTGAAAAGTTCCAGATAAAAGCCATTTGTCATCCTTTCTCTTGGTGTCGATGTTGCTATTGTATAAAGGTGGCAACTTGCTCAGCGAGCAGGCGGAGCACACACCGAATGCAGATGTGTCTGAGTGGTGTGTCCAAGTGGCTGCAAAAGGACAACTATCCCGGGGCACCGTGGCTTAGTTGGTTAAAGCGCTTGTCTCTTAAACAGGAGATCCTGAGTCCGAATCCCAGTGGTGCCTTCTTTGTTCTGTCTTCTTGAACAGAACTGGTCCTTACAGACAACCGCCTACGGCTAGACTTAATTAAATGCAAGTATTCATTTCCTGTCTTTAACGCGACTTGTTTTTCTTAAAATGGATGCAACTTGCAAAACATGAAATACAAACATTGCTAATCAGCGCTAGCGGCTGGCAAAAAAAAAGAAGTCAGCAATGTTTTTTTTCTTTAACCTTAACCCTGCTAATGGAGAAGAGTTAAACGACCGAGTCTATGCAGATTAAACGGTGCTCATGTCGGGTTCTTAGCTGAAAGGGTGGTAAATCACGCTCACCCCAGTCCTTAATCTTTTAAAAGGATACAAAATTGAACCTAGTCGCCACATCACATACATCCTGTTCAACGATAAAAAGGTGACATCTATCCTCGATCCAGAGTAAATCCCACATTGAGGGCATATTGTTTTCCACTTTACCATGAGTCGGGCTCAGCTGCACAGAGGCGAGAGCAGAGCAATGAGGTCACGGGGACAGGGGAGTCACACGCTGGCGGTTTGAACACGCGGAAGAAAACTGAGGGATCCACAGTATGTGGACCCTCCGTGCGCCATCATTCCGCACTCCGGACTCTGAATCCTACCATCCAAGTTAAGATCTCGGCGGAACCTGAGGCGCAGTTCCTTCTTAAAACGTAATCTGGTGAGCATTTCTAGAATCGTACTTGTATAGATGCAGCCTTTAATGTGTTGCTAGGTTAAAATTGATGACTTCTTGAACTTCAGTAGGCAACTTCCCTCTTGATTTCGGATTTAATTTCTTTATTACAGGGGCGCTTTTATGAACACAGAGTCATGTTCAGGTACTTTGCTTGATGGAGGAAGCATATTTCGGACTCTGTGATCTGCTCACCTGGAAAGGTCTGCTGTACTACTACAAGAGAGAAGTAGAGTCTGGAAGAATGGACAATTTTATGATGCTTTGGAAGATAATGTTTTTTTTTTCTTTGAAATCGAAATGAATCAGAATATCAGTGCAAAAGACAAACTCTTGGTTTGGTTTAAAGAGATATGGTTTTAACACAGACAAAATGTAGAAAACAGGTGTTTCTCACTTTTGGAAAAGAATGGACCGGGGGTAATATTTTACTAGTTGCAGTGCTGATCTCACTGGGTTACAGTCCTGCAGTGTCACACCAGGGCCAGTGGCGCAATGGATAACGTGTCTGACTACGGATCAGGAGATTGCAGGTTCGACTCCTGCCTGGCTCGGGTCGTTTTTAAACGCATCGGGCTACTCCCTAAGTAGTCTGTGCTACTTACTGCATTGTAATCGTACCCAGTAAGAGATTTCCTTCATGTAAATGAACTGCACCTGACAGCTTTAGAAAAACACCTGGGCTCAGTACGGTGCTGAGAGCTCAGCGTTGCTGTTCTAATTAGCACGCACTGCATCGGCTATGAGCCCGAACCTTTCAATTATTCCGATCAGTAAGTCAACACGTAGTCCACATGAACGGTAGAAATATTCTCTTGTCTGTCTCTTGTTTGTATAGAACTGAATGTCCCTGACAATGTACTGTTAGTTTTAATTGAAGAACGGCATTTGTGTTCAAATATACCAGACAAGTTTATGTAACTGCTCATGCGACACTCAGTTGTAATTAGTCAAGAAATAAAGTCGAACAACAGCTGCGGGTTTGATTCTGAACGTATCAGATTGCAGCGCCTTTTACTTCCATTGACAAATGATAGAGATTTGAAGAGAGATCCTTCAGACCAGCAAGCAAACCCACGGCTATTTCGGTTTTCTATCTAGGCAACGTTGGTGTCTGCAATAGCATACATGAAAGCGTGATGCAATTTCTGTGGCTACATTTGTTGCACGTCATGCACAGTAAGAGTGTTTCTAACACCAAATAAAAAGTCAACAAATAGCGATCACGCCTTCTCCTCAGTTAACCCACTGAAACCCTTGCTGTTAACAGTTCTTTACTGCGTGCTTTAAGAGCACCTACACATCGTGTCGGTTCTTACAGCTTTATTCATTAGGTTTTCAAAGGCATAAGTAGAGCACCAGAGGTGCGAACGCAAAATGTGTGGTTATCTGAAGAATTGCTTTCCATGGCAGCGGGGCCAAGCGATTTAGCGTTTTTATAGTACCAGGAAAGGAGAAGCGGCACTCCGCCTCTGCTGCGCAGGCACAAGGCGACGTGCGGCAGACGCCGGAGTCGGCAGGTTTCGAACCTGCGCGGGGAAGCCCCAACGCATTTCGAGCCCATCGCCTTAACCACTCGAGCACGACAAATGCGAGCTCCCCGCCGCCGCATTCCTCCTATAATCAAACACGGACTGCGAGGTGGCTGCGGAAACCTTTTTAAAGTTGCTCTCCGTTAAAAAAAATACCTTTCACAAGATTCGTGCCGGCAGACAGACACGCCTCAGAGGGTTTAAGGCTGGCTTCACGTTCAAATGATAAAGTCCCCCAGTCCGGATGTCAAAATGCAACTTTGGCAGACAGAAAAAACATCAACGAACCAAAAATGTGGACAAGGATTTTACAAGCTGCACCACACTGCACTTTCAAAAGCATTTACATTCGTGTTAGACGCAGGAATTGCCTTTGATTTGCGCGCTTACGAACGCCATGGAAAACGAAACAAAACTAAAGCCCTCAGCTCCTGCACTTGATTATAATCCCGTTACGTGTCGAAGCAGGAATTTAAGTCATCCTACCACTGCAACACGGGGAATAGAGGGAAATGAGCACAAGCTACGAATTGTCTCTAATCAGTCCCTACAGTTGTAAGACGCCTGGAAGCGTGCACCCCCATCATGAATCTTTGCGCATCTGTGCAAGGTAAACTCTGGAGCAGTCTCTGAAACGGCTCAAAGGAAACACGTGATTGATTCCATGTGCATCTGGGGTTCATTTCTTATTTACATTTAATTCAAGGGAAAGGCTTGGGTCAGTTTCAGAAGGCCTCCAACAGCGAGATTCAAGCGCCCCACCTTCAGCCCAATCTGCGCCGCCAGAACGCCAACGGCTCCTCTGGTCTCCGGGGTGCGGTTGTGACCCCGTAACCTAAAGTGTTGGTGGCAGACAAATGGAGACTAACAGGTGATGTCCTAGGACATGACTACATTGTGACACTCGGTGGGGATGGTGACCATTGCTTGGAAAAGAGTGCGAGGCCCCTTTAGAAAAACATTTTGTTAACAGGCATTCTGCCTCAGCCTAAACACCTATAGCTTGCAAAGCGCATGCTATTAGACAGGCACCTCTGCAAAACCTTAAGAGTCTCTTAAACTAGTGATAGTAAGGTGTTCCCAATGGGCAATGTTCGGCTTTCAAATCATCTCTCCGTGGAAGCGCCGAGATGCAGCTGTTTAAGGCTTAGAAGCAGCTGACTGTTTTACTACCTAGCTGATCACTGTCAGTCAGGGAGCTTAGAGGTGAAAAGCCTGTCTGAGAGACAATTCGCCGTCGATCAGTTCAATATGTTCCGTACAAGCTCGGCGCACCTGAGATCATCTTGGTAGCCGTGTAGCTCATATGAGTGAAAGCGTGTGTGTCAGGACTCTTACTTGGCCATCCCAACATACGGAATTTCTTCTGTTTCAGCCACTCTGTTGTTGATGTACTCCTTTGTTTTTGTCATGTTGCAAGACCCAGCGTCTTTTGAGTTTTAGATCACAGGCAGACACCCTGACATTCTGCTGTAGAATTTCCTGATACATCTCGGAATTCATCGGTCCCTCGATGATTGCAAGCCGTACAGCCTCCGCCATGCTTCCCAGGTGGGATGAGGTTTTGGAGTTGGTATGCGGTGTTTTGTTATCTCCAAACATAACGCTGTGCACATTTACCAACAAGTTCAACTTTTGTCACGTCTGTCCACAGAACATTGTTCCAGGAGTTGCTGTGGAACATCCATGTGGTCTTTAGCAAACTTGAGAGGGGCAGTGGTGGTTTTTTTGGGGGGGAGAGCAGTGGTTTCCTCCATGGTGACCTCACATGATCACCACTCCTGTTCAGATTTCTTCTTATGGTGGACTCATGAACACAGACGTAAGACAAAGTAAACCACCTGTTTGCTAGATCCCATCCCCACTCAGCTAGTCAAAGATTCCCTCGAAGGACTGGCAGGACCTATAATTAGTATGATGAATGCATCGCTTGCGTCAGGCGTCGTACATGATCAATTTAAGGTAGTGGTTCTTAGACCGCTCCTTAAGAAGTCAAATTTGGATCCACAAGTTCTTAACAACTACAGGCCTGTCTCAAAGGTCCCATTTCAATCTAAAAGTCTTGAAAGAATAGTTGTTGCCCAACATCAAATGGATTCAAATAATATACTTGAGAAATTTCAGTCTGGTTTCTGAAACTGCATTAACAAGAGTCGTAAATTATATTCTCTTAGCTACTGATGCGGGGAATGCAACAGTGCTAGGTTGCAACAGTGCTAGGAATGCAAACTTTAGGTTGCGCTTCTTCATGCTGCATCATTGGCATGAGTGGAGCTTTTTAAACGTCTGTACTTACTGCGCCCCATAAGAAATCGTTTGTCCCTGTTCAAAAGAGATTGTGCGATGTCCTGCAGCGTTCGCAAAGCAAACCTTTGACAGTTTGAATAGAGGAATTTATTCTGCTTCCTGTGCGTGCAGTAGTTACAAACTTGAACGTCTTTACACGATCTCCTGCAGTTTTCAGTGGGCAGGCTTGGTCAGATGGCTTGGAAAAACGCACTGTGTTTCGGCTCGGGAAACATCATGAGCAGTGTCCTGCATGTTTTCTGTGTATAGCTGTCTTTTAACGCATACAGAATTCATTCGAAATCATTGATTTCTCCAATTAACAAGGATCCCTTAAATGATGAGTCAAAGTAACATCTAATCGGATTAGTTTCCTTAGAGCTGGTTCAGAGTTTGCTCAAGAGTTTACCTTTCACAGATGAGCAAAGAAGAATGTTGGGGGTGCACGCTTCAAGGCACCTTACAGCTGTAGGGAGTGATTCGAGACGATTCGTGGCGTGTGCTCGTTCCCATATACCATACGCACCGGCGTGCAGTGCTAGGATGACGTACAATACCGCTTGGGCACGTAACGGCGTTATATGCAAGTGCGGGACGTGAGGGTTTTCGTTTGTTCGTTTTGTTTTGCTCTGCTTTGCTTTGTTTTGCTTTCCATCGCGTTGGTAAGAGCGTAAATAAAAAGGCGATTCCTGCGTCTACCACTAATGTAAGAGCTATTTCAAGTGCGACGTGGTGCGGCTTTTCAAATGCTTGTGGGCATTTCTCTGTTGTTGATTCTTTTTTTGTGTGTAACAAAGTGGCATTTTCATGTCCGGACGGGGAGACTTTATCATTCCGACATGAAGCCACCCTTAAGTCCTCTGAGGCGTGTCTGTCTGCAAGGCTTGTATTTTGGAAATGTTTTTTTGAAACGGAGAACGACTTTGAAATAGGCTTCCGCCGGCGCCTCGCGATCCAGGTAAGATTGTAGCAAGAACGCAGCGGCTGTGGGGCTTGCTGTAGTCGTGGCCGAGTGGTTAAGGCGATGGACTAGAAATCCATTGGGGTCTCCCCGCGCAGGTTCGAATCCTGCCGACTACGTTGTCCGCCTCCAGTTGGTGTGTTCCGGCGCAAGCAAAGAAGCGCGCCTCTTTGTTGTTCCTGGTGGTTTTAAAACGCCCAATCGCTTGTACCCGCTGCCTTGAAATAAATTCTTCAGCATCCGCGAATGGCATTTTGCAGCTGGAAGCATATGTCGACGCTTTTTGCACAGAGCACCAAAAAAGCGTCTTTTTTGAAGGCCCAGACACTGAGCATTGGTGTTTCAGTGGTAGAATTCTTGCCTGCCACGCGGGAGGCTTGGGTTTGATTCCCGGCCAATGCAGTGGCTTTTGCAGCGAGCGGCTCCATCACTTGCATCCCCTTGCAACTCGCAACTGAAAACCCACTGAAGCTAAGCAGGTGTGAGCCAGGTCAGTACCCGGATGAGGGTAAGCTACAGGGAAAAACAAAGCTTCCAGCTGGAAGCGGTGTTAATGGTGCCGGCGGGGGGGCGCTCACCCTGAGGTCTGTGCGGGTCCCAATGTCCCAGCATAGTGACGGAGACGCTGTGTTGTAAAAGGGCGCTGTCTTTCGGATGAGATGTAAAACCGAGGTCATAGTGCTCTGTGGTCATTAAAAATGACCACCAAAAGCTCTTGGTAATTGATGGTCTTCAATAATGCTTCTCCTTTAGGTACATTTTAAATCAGCTGAAAAATGCTGTGAAATGGGGGGACACTTCAGGCCAGTGTAGGATTTGGGTTACAAGAACCATGAAACTGCACGAGAAAGCCCGTACACTGAATTACACGGCTTTCTATTCAAAGGAGGGCAAAAGAAATTCCCTGAGTTCGATTTTTTGCAGCACAGAGAGGACCACCATTGTGAGGCCAGTTAGCTCAGTTGGTTAGAGCGTGGTGCTAATAACGCCAAGGTCATGGGTTCAATCCCCGTGCGGGCTATGTTCTTTTCTCCTCTCTTACCAAAGCTGTTAGGTTCCTTTCTGTGGTGAGATGGGTTGTCATGCAATGCTGCCACATAGTGCCGACAGACAAGAGTGTTGCGGGAGAAGAGAAAAGTGTTTGAAGATTTAAGAGTGTCTTAGGTGGAGTCAAAATCAAGTGTCACAAATGCAAGTGGGAGGATTTCCAATGTTTAATATGGTAAAAATAAGCAGAAGTTATCTGCCGGTCATGGCACAGTCTGCCATGCTTTTGTCAGATACTGTAAAGTGGTGTCGAACTGGAGCCTCACCATTTGCATATGTGAGGCTCCAGTTATACATCGAGTGTCACATTAAATGACAAAAATGAAGAGAGTTAAAGCAGCTGGAGAGGTTTTCTTACAACTTTTGAGCTGACACAGTTTTGGAAAATGTTTCCTTCACGCTGCACTGTACAACATAGGCAGCCAAGAGTCTCCAAAACAAAACAGAATTGACAGATAGGAGAAAATTCCCACTCGTCCTGAAGTTCCCAAAATCCAGCACTGAGCGTAAACAAAGTGTCGAAGTAGCGTGGGAATGCTAACCCTAACCCTAGCTGGAGTTTGAGCAATCCAGCACTGAGCGTAAAAAGATGAGTCAAAGTAACGTCTAATCGGATTAGTTTCCTTAGAGCTGGTTCAGAGTTTGCTCAAGAGTTTACCCAGTGGGCATTGATTCGTCGAATATACGTATATTCACGGCGAAAATACGGCTATACGTATATATACGTCGCCTCGACGTATAATCAACGTCGAATTGCAACCGTAAAATCGACGACATTAATAAACGCATATATAACGTCGAAAACACATCTAACACAGTGCCTGAGGCTTTTTACTGTATGTATCGTGTGTGCCGCAACTAGGAGTATACGGCACTCTGCACAGTGTACGAAGTAAATTATTTTCGCAGTAATTAATTTACACGTGTATAATAAATATAGTAAATATAATAAATTAATTACTGCGAAAATAATTTTCTTCGTAAATCCTGCAATCCAGATGATTGGGGTATTGGTGCATGGCTACAGTCTGTGCTAGGAACATGGAGAGGGTCTCTGGTTCAATACATATTTGTGGGTCTGGTATTATTCGTTATGATCATATCGTTAATATCCTGTTTGAAAAACATGTGGACTAAAGCTGCTGCTTCTGTGCTAATTGTACGCCCTGAAGGGATCATGAAGGTCAAAAAATGATTTCATGGGAAAGGTTCTCTTATCTAGTGGCAGAACCTGATGGGTAGAACAATATAGCTTTAAGGGGGGTTACCCTTGGGAGTGATTCCCCTAGATGCAAATGATTATTGTGGTTTGTTTGTTCATAATAAGATGTTTTGCAGGAACGGAACAAAGAGAAATTTTACAACTTCAGCTAGAATTGTTCTACAAAACGTCACAGCTGAGGCAGGGGAACAATGTGTAGATTTTTCTAAGAGTTATTACCCAGTTGTTGACCAATCTGTTGACCAATGTTGACCAAAAAAGCCTAGGATTATGCTGGGCTCCAGCCCACAGGGATTTACCTGTGCTGTAAGAACTAATGAGTGAATAAGGAGACTGGATTCTGGTGAAAGACTTCAGGAAAAAGAAATGGTGTTCACTCAGGTGGAGGGGGCTGTACCAGGTGCTGCTGACCACTGCCACTGCTGTGAAGGTCACAGAAATGGTGCCCTGGATTCATGCTTCCCACTGTAAAAAGGTCACAAACGAACTGAACAAAGCGCAGGAGTGATGTCTCCACAAGGACAGATGGGGATAACCTGCTTGGGACTGATGTGCACAGCCTTTTTCCTTTTTATGTAGAAGCCTGTCACCACCCCAAAAGAGGAAGAATCTAAACACGAAGCCTCTTTGTATACAAACTGGCTGAATGAAACTGATAATGAGGGGGATATGAGTAATTTGTGGTATAAATTTATAAATCATACTGTAAAGTTAAAGAAATTTAATGCATCTTGTTATATATGTGCTTTAATGCCTCATTCTACAGCCTCACCCATGCGACTTTTTATGAAATGTACTCTTTTATTAATATCATGTTAGAAGGCTTAGACGCTATCAAACAAGAATTAAGGGGAGTTAGATTAATGGCACTTCAGAACAGGTTCGTGCTGGACCTTCAAAATGCAGCATCTGGAGGAGTCTATGCTTTAGTAGGAGACTCCTGTTGTACATATATTCCAGCTAATGACTATGATTACGGAAATCTTACACTCGCTATTCAGCATTTAGAAGAACTAAAAGACAAGGTGAATAAAGAGAGAGGCATAAAAGATACACCGGCTTTTCTCTCCTGGTTAGAATCACTGTTTGGGCCAGGGGGAATGTTTTTCTTTTAAGTTACTAACACCGATTATAGGGGCTGTGATACTTGTCTTCCTGTTTTTATGTTGCTGTATGACATGTATTATTCCAATGCTTCGAAATATGGAAATATGGTACCTAGGGGGATAAACTGTTCATCCTTCCAGTCTGGAGAATTGGCAGCTGTCTGACGTCAGTAAGTGATCCTTAAAAAATTAATAGTTCCATGACAGTGTGCATCACCAGAAAATCAATTTCAATGCATTAAAACTCTTGTTATCCTTCTGATCATTGAAGTGTCATTGCCCCAGCACTGTATACTCTTACTTTTGACGCCTGTCTGAAGTTGGATCCATTTCTAAGAATGGTGACTCACATATCCTCATGCTCAACTTTGGCTCAACCACACAAACTATGAAGTTAATCATCTGCTTTTGCTCCAAGATTTATGTTACTAGGCTCTCTCCTGGGGATCCTCGTGTTCAAACTTTGCCCTTATTGTGGATGATCCATGACAGAATTCAGGGAATTCAGAATTCTGATACCTCAGCTCAGATTCTGACTGGGCAGACTGTCATTGCCTGGTGTGAATGTGTGCATATCTGTTTTTGTGCATGTTCTGTGGCCTGTTGTACAGTACATCACAAATGAAAGGGAAATGGAAAACTAAAATAAGACTCAAGTGTTTTATCTTTCATTAACAGTGTTTCATTAGTATCTGTGCTAGATCCTGTCATCCACTGCTTACCACGACAGGCTCTAGCACAGGATAGCAGCTAATACATTTAACAATCTCACTGCACAATGTTGTATATTCAAGGGCTGATCTTCTGTACTTTTTCTTTCACTTTTCATTTCCTAGAAACTCAGTCCTGCCAGGAATAATCTGAGAACAAAATCAATCTGAGTGAAAATCTAAGCAGAGGAAGATTGTTTTACAGAGTTAACAAGGTCTAATTCAAGGTCATCAGCACTAACAACATTCTCTCTGGAGACAGGCGATAAGAAAATTGAAAGTGTGTATTGTTACATAACAGCAGAGACTATGAGTTATGCTATCATGAGAGTGGTGATGGATTTTTTTCATTGCTTAGTTTTGCAGGTTCTGTACATTTGAACATTCAAAGTGACTAAAGTAAAGGAGTTTTCCCTTTTTACCACATAATTCCCAAAGATCAACACTAATAGAAAGCCTAATTCCAGCCAAGATTCAATTACTGTCTCTCAGGCATCCCAGCAGTGGATTTCATGACTTCAGACAGCCATCTTTATCAGTGGAGAACTCAATGCTCTGAGGTTTACTGGCAGAGTCTCACACTGGGTAATATGTTGGTAAATAATGTCCTATGGAATTCTACTATTGATAAATTCTACTATGGAACTGCGATGTGTCCTGAAAAAATCTTCTATGATAGTGGTACAGTCCATCACACCCCACCTACAGCCTTTAAAAGAGAAAAAAATATTCTGATATTATGGTGGAAAAAGAGCCCTGGAATCTTTGTAGAAGGACCAAAGACGGAAAGAACGGGCAGTGTAACCATGGCGAAGAGAAGGGAAATATTGGAGAGAGCTTTTTTCATACACTTTTTATCATTGTTTTTCCAGCCCAACAATGATCAACAAATATGGGCAGGCGTCCTGTGCCAAATCCAATCTACCTTTCTTCCAAGCATACAGGAATGTCAGTGAATTAAATATTGACATATGAAAATACCCAAAAATATGCAATCACACATATGCAGTTTGAGCAAACATAAGACAATACCCAAGTACCACAAACTACCAGGCATCATTAGCAGTTCAGGTGGGGAGCTGTGTCAGCATGCGTAGGCTGCAAAGGAACAAGTAATAGGTCTATTCCATGCTTAAAAGAGAAGAAAGAAAACACAACATTTCAGCCGTGGAGCCCTCACACCTGAAGAAGGCTCCACGGCCGAAACGTTGTGTTTTCTTTCTTCTCTTTTCATCTAGTGTCATTAGCCAGTTCCTGTCAAAATAAAATAGAAATGGATAACATTCTAGAGAGAGTTTGAAATACCAAGGTACAATTTAAACCATATTTCTTCCACTACAACCACAATATTTTGGAGAGATCGCTGAGCCTAACTGTTCTGGCATGCCCGTTAGCCTCCGTCCTGCTTCAGCAATGAATGCAACGGGGCACATTCTGAGGGAGATGCGGTCAATCAGGTTGCAGGAAAACCACGCTATGCTTTTTTTTGAGATCCTGAAAAGGACAGAGGGGCCATGTATATGTGTGCAGCTGGATATGTAATTGCAGGTGGCGTAGCAAATTCTGCTGAAGCCCCACTGCCTGGTGTGGACGGTAGCTGTGCATGTTGCAGCAGAATTGTGCATGTGAGATCAAGGGGGCATGTCATGTGTTTGAGCACTTCACTCCCTTCCGGAAGCACGTGATTCCCTGAGTCCAAAAAATTTGTAAGTTCTTTGGATGACCTGTGGACCGATCTTTCACGATGAAGAATTCCTTAAGAAGAATAGATCTCGGCCCACCATCCCAATGCCTCCATCTCAAAACAGCAACCTCCCACTGCCCTTAGTCTGCAAGGCAGTCCTTTCAAGTGCGATGATGACGCCGGGACCTTCGTTGCCTATTGTACGAGCTGAACTTTTGTGCTCATCAATTCAACGCTCTTTCCATCAACTCATCTTGTCTTTTGACGCTTCGTGTTTTGTGCTCCTTTGACTATCGGCATATCGGGTGACTGCAAACACTGAAGTTCTTGCTTACGGAGTGTGGAATAGTGTTTTCAAGTGATCGCTGTTCTGTCATGTTGACGCCGAGTGAATCTTTCTTTGGCAACATGGGCAGGCTGACAGCAGCGCGAGCGAAAGTAATGGCAAATTTCTTGACTTATTTCTGAATGTGAATGTTCTTTAGAAAAGGGATGCGGCGTTGCTTCTCCCCCGTGTAAAGGTCACGCATTCCAGACGTGGTTATGAGCGAACAGTTGCCGCAAGTGTTTGAAAAGAGCAAGAGAGGAAGCAGCCCTGCCCCGTGTGAGGATCAAACTCAGGACCTTCAGATGATGAGACTGACGCGCTACCAACTACGCCAACGAGGCCAGCTGCAGTACACAGCCGGAAAGTTTGCCTCATGGATTTCAGTCGCCCGTTCCCTAATCTTTAGACGCCCTCTGCTGGATGTTGCATTTGCCTTTTGATCTCACCGATACTTTTTTGGTCTGTTTCTGTTGCGAGTCTGTTTTTCAGATCTCACCTAGCACAAGTCTCTCTGGCTGAAGTGGCCTCTCTGCTTCAGCATCGTGCCCTCACTCAGCCATTAAAAACGTCACTCGGACTTCTGACATGCTGACATGAAATGTCAAGAGAGAGTGGCGGAGACGCTTAAGGCAGAGAGAAGATGAAGAGGGGGCGTGGCTGCGAAATGATTGACAGCTGCATGACGCTCTCCATGCAAGGCGTGACCACAGGCTAAAGGACACCTTTCGGCACATCAAGCTCTAAGCACACACCTGGAGGACGTGGGAAATGATCCCGCTACCTCTCGCATGCAAAGCGAGCGCTGTACCATGCAAGCTAACCCCCCTCGCTGGGGCTCATGCCTCGGTGTCGCCTAGTGCCGCTTGTTCCCCTCTTACCGGGTGCAGTTCACTGCCCTTCGTCTGCAAGGCAGTCGTGTAATTGCGGCTTTCTTGACTTATTGATGAAGGTCTGACTGGACGAGCGAATGACGCCTCTCCCCCGTCCTCAAGCTCGCTGACAGAATAAAATGGAAAGTGCTGCCGTGGCTCATTGGTTTAGGGGTATGATTCTCACTTAGGGTGTGGGAGGTCCTGGGTTCAACTTGCGAATGAGCCCTTGTGTGTTCTTTTTGTCCTCGTCCACAAGACTGGGAACTGATATCCACATCACCTTGCAGCATCTGCTTATGGCAAACGATGGAATGTGACTAATGACTGAACGAGCCTGGTGAATACTCATCACGTGGCACAATGAGAGCGTGCAGTCAGCTGTCCAAGGCAGCAACCTCATTGCTCGTTCAAAAGAACACGTACTGAAAACTCATCACCACTATGTCGTAAATGAGCACCGCGATCGCTTGTTGTCATGCGTCCTTACTTGGGAAATGCAGAAGCAAAAACTGCCCTCTCTCAGTCACCGAAACGTGTGCGGCTCGCCTTGCACTCTCTGCGCCTCGCATATTTATGGAGCTGTCTGCTCTTCTTTCTGTTGAAGTACGCAAGTTACGTGGCGTACTGCAGACTATGATGTGCTCAATGACAGCTTTCAAGATTTGAAAACTATGAGCTTGATGGCTCAAGTCGAACGAATGTGGTTGTTACGCAATTGATGATCAAACGCACGTATTCTAACGATTCGTGAGAGTATGTTCTAAAGGTCCCTGGCTCGATCCCGGGTTTCGGCATTTTGTTTCATCGCGCCCTTTGTTCCTATCTCCAGCGCCCTCTGCCTAAAGTGACGCGTCCCTTTCTCAGCCCGAAACGCAAGCGAGACACCAGCAGCAGTCCCTACAGGTTTCCGTAGTGTAGCGGCTATCACGTTCGCCTAACACGCGAAAGGTCCCCGGTTCGAGACTGGGTGCAAACAGCCTCTTCTTGCACGCTCCTGCACTTCACAGAGGTCTTGAACCACCAGTCATTTGTTCCCAATGTATTTCCGGTGCCTTCATGCACTCTTGTACCAAACGCACGTTTTTTCTGTACCTGGAGCCGATCATTTGCAATTGGGCTATCCCTACAGACCAAGACGAGCTCTGTCGGCTCAAAAGCAGCGCAACACCTGCGAGAACAACAGAAAGATTAGTACCCAGCGGGGGCCTCTTAGTGAGCCCAAGATCTAATCAAGAATCGACTCCAGAAACAGGGCTTGGCGCATTGTTCCATACTCCGACCACTCTTGGTGTAAACAGGTCCCTCCTGGTCTCTGCATGAAATGCACTTTCCTGCGTTTGCTTTGGTGTAACTGGCTTCCCATGCATGGGCGAATGTGAAGAAGATCCTTAGTAAGTCATTGAAGAAACCCGAGAAGAGGTCGGAGTGGCCTCTGTCGTTCATCAACGATCCAGTCAGGCAGTACTCCTCTGTAAAGCGCTGTTCGTTCACATCGATTGGCTTTTTTTTGCCTTCATTCATGCAAGTAGTAAAAGCAGACGCCCCTATTCTGCCGTGACCCGGATTTGAACCAGGGTTGTTGTGGCCACAACGCAAAGTACTGACCACTATACGATCACGGCGAGTTACCGATACACACGTGGCAGGGCGGAAAAGGCTGTGCTCTCTTCGTGTGACATGATTCGGGAAAGTCCTGACGTTGCATTTCAACTGAGCCCCAGTATACATCGACCCTTCGGCACTCTGAGTGACAACTCTCTTGCGTGTTTTCTCATATTTATGTAGTTTGCTTGCATGATGCCCGGAACAGCAGGGTTGTGCACTCCCATATGGTCTAGCGGTTAGGATTCCTGGTTTTCACCCAGGCGGCCCGGGTTCGACTCCCGGTATGGGAACGTGTCAATTTTGCCTCCTGCTTTCCAAAAGATCAGCACTGTGTACGAAGGAGCCACATTAAAACTACTCAACGTGCAAAACGTGCGAGAAGAGGGGGCGCTTGTTTCCAGCCGAAACTTCTCGCGTGTGAGACGAGCTGACCATCGCTGCAGGAGGTGGGAGGGTCACTCTGGTAGACAGGGCTGACCTTCGGCAATAGGATTTATACTCTCCAAGATGATATTTGCACTTTCTGGAGAGGCGATTTTCTCCACTTCAGTAGCCCGATTTCGTCGATTGCGTGGAGAGGGCTGTAGAATGTGGCGCCGTCTTTCCTGCTCCGTCCATGACAGGCGTGCTGGTCTCTGGAGAGAGAGCACGGTCCATCAGCGCACCCCAATAAAGGCACTGGAAGCAGCTGAATCGCATTGGCGAAGCTCAGCGCTGGGCCGCTGGGCACATCTGACCACAGTTTCCGTAGTGTAGTGGTTATCACGTTCGCCTCACACGCGAAAGGTCCCCGGATCGAAACCGGGCGGAAACAGACCAGACTTCTTCTGTCGCCACGCACAAAAGGGGATTGGGGATTCACCTAGCGCTGTGATCGAACAGACCCACTCACCTCTTAGTGCGGCGGGATCTGCACAGTGCATGTCGCAGCGCATCCTGCTTTCACTTCAATGCGCGTCCTGATGTACCCCGGTCTCCCGCGTGACAGGTGGGGACAGGTGACAGGTCCACGTGACAGGTCCTATACTAACGAGGAAGACATCACTCTCTCCGACCCCCGGCATCGTGTCCCGACCCACCGTGCTGGAAGCCGACTCGTGCTGTGATTCCTTTACGGAGCAGAAATGACAACCGAGGAGCCGAGAGATCATTTCAGCATTTCGCGTCTGAACGGAAAACACAAACGACCAACTCGGAATGATTTGCCTTTGACGCTTATCAAAGCGTTCTTTGTGCATCGAACAGACCCACTCACCTCTTAGTGTGGCGGGATCTGCACAGTGCATGTCGCAGCGCTCCCTGCTTTCACTTCAATGTGTTTCCTGATGTCGAGTCTTGTGCCGTGCGGAGGCTCTGAAAGCGAGAGCAATGAAAAGGTGCACGACGCTGTGTTAGAAAACAGAGAAGTGAAAGGCAGTCCTTTCTCTAAGGAGGTAAAAGAAAAGCTACTCCCCGTCGGGGAATCGAACCCCGGTCTCCCGCGTGACAGGCGGGGATACTTGCCACTATACTAACGAGGAAGACATCACACGCTCCGACCCCCGGCATCGTGTCCCGACCCAGCGTGCTGGAAGGCGACGCGTGCTGTGATTCCTTTACGGAGCAGAAATGACAACCGAGGAGCCGAGAGATCATTTCAGCATTTCGCGTCTGAACGGAAAACACAAACGACCAACTCGGAATGACTTGCCTTTGACGCTTATATACCTCTTAGTGTGGCGGGATCTGCACAGTGCATGTCGCAGCGCTCCCTGCTTTCACTTCAATGTGCTTCCTGATGTCGAGTCGTGTGCCGTGCGGAGGCTCTGAAAGCGAGAGCAATGAAAAGGTGCACGACACTGTGAAATAAACATTAATAAACGCATATATAACGTCGAAAACACATCTAACACTAGGAGTATACAGCACTCTGCACAGTGTACGAAGTAAATTATTTTCGCAGTAATTAATTATATTTACTATATTTATTATACACGTGTAAATTAATTACTGCGAAAATAATTTACTTCGTACACTGTGCAGAGTGCCGTATACTCCTAGTGTTAGATGTGTTTTCGACGTTATATATGCATTTATTAATGTCGTCGATTTTACGGTTGCAATTCGACGTTGATTATACGTCGAGGCGACGTATATATACGTATAGCCGTATTTTCGCCGTGAATATACGTATATTCGACGAATCAATGCCCACAGCTTGGCATACAAGGGTTTTGCGGAGGGGTCTTGCCACCTGCCTGAAAAAAAAACAGTAAAATGTTTGAGTGCCTATAGAGTTTCTATTTTTATTTTCTTGAGAAAAGTTGATACCATTTCCTGGAAACCCCGTCCCCCATCAGTGCGCGGTGCCCGGGGAAAAATCTGTAGGGGGGCGTCTGAAATTCTGAGCGGGGGTGATATTTCGGTTGAAACGGAGCTGTACGGTGCAGCTACCCAAATGAAATCTCGCAGCTATGCCATTAATTAGTGCTTTATGATAGAAGATATCGACTAGCAATCTGGTATTTGCGATGAAGTTCAGTTTCACATTTTTCGTCACTCTCACTGGAGAGTATTGCCTGGAGCGAAAAGTACCATAAGCGTTCATTTTTGCAGCTACATGGACGTTCTGAATCGTTAAGAAAAAATGTTGTAAAACCAACAGAAAGCACAGACTGCTATAACTAGTCCTAGTTATATAACGATTTTAAGTATAATGATAAACTACTGCAAGGAATCGGTCCACCTGAGCAAACAGGATCGTAATGTTGACACTCAATAACGACACTGATATGTGCAGTTCCTGGACGGATAGCCCTCCTGCCCATCAAACAGACTGAGTGACTGTTCCTGTCATTTAGTGTTGTCTGACCATTGACAAAGTACAACTATTTTTTTAGGGCGCAAATTAAGTTAGGTAAATCTTTTTGCCCAAAACTGAAGGGGCAACATTCCCCCCTCCCCCCGTGATGCCAGGCCTGTCCCCATCCTATTCCATAATGTCATTATATATAATACCATACAACAGTGACCGATCCTTACTAACTACATGCGTTAAAATTGCACATCAGCTCATAGCAGGGGGCACATAGCCGCGATGTATTATCAATGTTATATTTCAACCATAATATCGACAACATTAATAAACGCATACGTTGAGAAAATATCGAACCCAGCATATTTTCCGGTTATATACCACAATGCATTGCTAGTATTCGTTGGTCACAATTTTGGACACATTTTTCAAACGTAGAAGTATATCCGCAAATATCTCAGCAATCCTCTTTTGACGAGTAAGTATGAACAATAATAATACTATCTGAATACATACAGATCTTTCTTAATATTATTTTGATTAAAATAGTACGTGAATAAGCAAAAAATGGCACATAAAATAGTGTGAATGGGGAAGATGACACAAAATCGTTTTGCCGTTTCTCTATTCTTATTCTATGTTGTACTTTCAAACTTTGGGTACTCTTTAATTAGGACAGACTTTATTGCTCAACTGCTATGATGCAAGCCAAATTTCATACATTTATTTCAGTTTTGAGCTTAGTAAACCGTTCACTTTTTAGATTATACTAAAGAAGATATTAATCATCATTTATTTGGGAAGTAATATTATATCATTTTCTCCTAGCTGCGGTGCTGAAGTCCCACCCTACATCAACAGAAAAAGAAATAAAGGAGCATGCAATGTGTTACTTGAAGAATGCATATGAAAGACAGGGGGCCAGGAGATCTGGACACTGAAAATAATAGGTTTTTGGTTCTAACTGTTAGGACAATTAGACAGGGTTTGCAAATAGTGGAAAAAAATCATCTTAACTTCCATTGTAATATTTTTTTTTCTTGGAAATATAGAAGTTGTACATTTTAAAATGTATATTTGAATCAAAATGTGGTTTTGAGTTAGTGTGTTAATGTAATTAGTTTTGTGTTTGTCATTACTATACTGTATATTGCCATGTTACCAGAATTTGTAGCTGAAGTTTAAGACTAGTTGTGTTTTTTTATGATTATTGCCCATATGTTGATTGTTGATTGATTGTATACAATGTATAATTTGAAATACATATGTTTCAGGTGTGAATGTGTATTTTCAGAATACATTTCTAAATCTAATCATTGGCTTGGTTTACTTGTTTCTACACCTATAAAATCTATCTTTGATGTATAATAGACCTCTACCCATATACGTATAATAGACCTCTGAAGTTATACGTATAATAGACCTCTAACCATATACGTATAATAGACCTCTAAAGTTATACGTATAATAGACCTCTAACCATATACGTATAATAGTCCTCTAAAGTTATCCGTATAATAGACCTCTAAAGTTATCCGGAACTCCAACCATATATGTATAATAGTCCTCTAAATTTATCCGTATAATAGAACTCCAACCATTTATGTATAATGAACGTCTAAACATAGACGTATAATTGACGTATAACTTTAGACGTATATTAGAATTTCATTCTAGACGAATTGTAGACCACATTTAGACGTATAAGGTATGCGTTTAATAGACGTATATTATACGTCTTTTGCCCACTGGGTGGGCTCCAGATGCACATGGAAGCAATCAAGTGTTTCATCCGAGCTGTTTCAAAGACTGCCCAAGAGCTTTCCTTTCACAGAGGCGCAACGATTAATGATGGGGGTGCACCCTTCAATGCGCCTTACGACTCTAGGGAGTGATTGAGACGATTCGTAGCGTGTGCTCATTTCTCTCTATTCCCCGTGTTGCAGTGGTAGGATGACGTAAATTACTGCTTCGACACGTAACGGCATTATAATCACGTGCAGGAGCTGAGGGCTTTAGTTTTGTTTCGTTTTCCATGACGTTCGTAAGCGCGCAAATCAAAGGCAAGTCCTGCGTCTAACACGAACGTAAATGCTTTTGAAAGTGCAGTGTGGTGCAGCTTGTAAAATCCTTGTCCACATTTGTGGTTTGTTGATGTTTGTTCTGTCTGCCAAAGTTGCATTTTGACATCCGGACGGGGGGACTTTATCATTTGAACGTGAAGCCAGCCTTAAACCCTCTGAGGTGTGTCTGTCTGCCGGCACGTATCTTGTGAAAGGTATTTTTTTTTAACGGAGAGCAACTTTAAAAAGGTATCCGCAGCCACCTCGCAGTCCGTGTTTGATTATAGGAGGAATGCGGCGGCGGCGAGCTCGCATTTGTCGTGCTCGAGTGTTTAAGGCGATGGGATCGAAATGCGTTGGGGACTCCCCGCGCAGGTTCGAAACCTGCCGACTCCGGCGTCTGCCGCATGTCGCCTTGTGCCTGCGCGGCAGAGGCGAAGTGCCGCTTCTCCTTTCCTGGTACTATAACAACGCGAAATCGCTTGGACCTGCTGCCATGGACATCAATTCTTCAGATAACCACACACTTTGCCTTCGCACCTCTGGTGCTCTGCTTATGCCTTTGAAAACCTAATGAATAAAGCTGAAAGAACCGACACGATATGTAGGTGCTGGTAAAGCACGCAGTAAAGAACTGTTAACAGCAAGGGTTTCAGTGGGTTAACTGAGGAGAAGGCGTGATCGCTAATTGTTGACTTTTTATTTGGTGTTAGAAACACTCTTACTGTGCATGACGTGCAACAAATGTAGCCACAGAAATTGCATCACGCTTTCATGTATGCTATTGCAAACACCAACGTTGCCTAGATAGAAAACCGAAATAGCCGTGGGTTTGCTTGCTGGTCTGAAGGATCTCTCTTCGAATCTCTATCATTTGTCAATGGAAGTAAAAGGCGCTGCAATCTGATACGTTCAGAATCAAACCCGCAGCTGTTGTTCGACTTTATTTCTTGACTAATTACAACTGAGTGTCGCATGAGCAGTTACATAAACTTGTCTGGTATATTTGAACACAAATGCCGTTCTTCAATTAAAACTAACAGTACATTGTCAGGGACATTCAGTTCTATACAAACAAGAGACAGACAAGAGAATATTTCTACCGTTCATGTGGACTACGTGTTGACTTACTGATCGGAATAATTGAAAGGTTCGGGCTCATAGCCGATGCAGTGCGTGCTAATTAGAACAGCAACGCTGAGCTCTCAGCACCGTACTGAGCCCAGGTGTTTTTCTAAAGCTGTCAGGTGCAGTTCATTTACATGAAGGAAATCTCTTACTGGGTACGATTACAATGCAGTAAGTAGCACAGACTACTTAGGGAGCAGCCCGATGTGTTTAAAAATGACCCGAGCCAGGTAAGAGTCAAACCTACAATCTCCTGATTCGTAATCAGACGCCTTATCCATTGCGCCACTGGACCTGGTGTAACACTGCAGGACTGTAACCCAGTGAGCTCAGCCCTGCAACTAGTAAAATATTACCCCCGGTCCATTCTTTTCCAAAAGTGAGAAACACCTGTTTTCTACATGTTGTCTGTTTTAAAACCATATCTCTTTAAACCAAACCAAAGAGTTTGTCTTTTGCACTGCTATTCTGATTCATTTCGATTTCAAAGAAAAAAAAAACATTACCTTCCAAAGCATCATAAAATTGTCCCTTCTTCCAGACTCTACTTCTCTCTTGTAGTAGTACAGCAGACCTTTCCAGGTGAGCAGATCACAGAGTCCGAAATGAGCTTCCTCAATCAAGCAAAGTACCTGAACATGACTCTGTCATCATAAAAGCGCCCCTGTAATAAAGAAATTAAATCCGAAATCAAGAGGGCAGTTGCCTACTGAAATACAAGAAGTCATCAATTTTAACCTAGCAACACATTAAAGGCTGCATCTATACAAGTACGATTCTAGAAATGCTCACCAGATTACGTTTTAAGAAGGAACTGTGCCTCAGGTTCCGCCGAGATCTTAACTCGGATGGCAGGATTCAGAGTCCGGAGTGCGGACTGATGGCGCACGGAGGGTCCATATACTGTGGATCCCTCAGTGATCTTCCGCGTATTCAAACCACCAGCGTGTGACTCCCCTGTCCCCGTGACCTCATTGCTCTGCTCTCTCCTCTGTGCAGCCGAGCCCGACTCACGGTAAAGTGAAAAAAAATATGCCCTCAACGTGAGATTTAGTCTGGAGCGAGGATAGATGTTACCTTTTTATCATTGAACAGGATGTATGTGATGTGGCGACTAGGTTCAATTTTGTATCCTCTTTAAAAGATTAAGGACTGGGGTGAGCGTGATTTACCAGCTAAGAACCCGACGTGCGCACCGTTTAAGCTGCATAGACTCGGTCGTTTAACTCTTCTCCATTAGTAGGGTTAAGGTTAAAGAAAAAAACATTGCTGACTTCTTTTTTTTTTGCCAGCCGCTAGCGCTGATTAGCAAGGTTTGTATTTCATGTTTTGCAAGTTGCATCCATTTTAAGAAAAACAAGTCGCGTTAAAGACAGGAAATGAATACTTGCATTTAATTAAGTCTAGCCGTAGGCGGTTGTCCATAATGACCAGTACTGTTCAAGAAGACAGAACAAAGAAGGCACCGCTGGGATTCGAACCCAGGATCTCCTGTTTACTAGACAGGCGCTTTAACCAACTAAGCCACAGTGCCCCGGGAGTGTTGTCCTTTTGCAGCCACTTGGACACACCTTTAGAAAAACATTTTGTTAGGCATTCTGCCTCAGCCTAAACACCTATAGCTTGCAAAGCGCATGCTATTAGACAGGCACCTCTGCAAGACCTTAAGAGTCTCTTAAACTAGTGATAGTAAGGTGTTCCCAATGGGTGATGTTCGGCTTTCAAATCATCTCTCCGTGGAAGCACCGAGATGCAGCTGTTTAAGGCTTAGAAGCAGCTGACTGTTTCACTACCTAGCTGATCACTGTCAGTCAGGGAGCTTAGAGGTGAAAAGCCTGTCTGAGAGACAATTCGCCGTCGATCAGTTCAATATGTTCCGTACCAGCTCGGCGCACCCGAGATCATCTTGGTAGCCGTGTAGCTCAGATGAGTGAGAGCTTGTGTGTATTTACCACCGTGATTGGATGCCGGCCCTTCTCAGGTCACAGTAAACCTTCTGCTCAAAAAAAGTGAGGTAAAACCTCACTCTGCACAGTAAAACCTAAAAAAGTGAGGTTTTATTTAATCTCTGACCAAGGGAAACGTTTCATTTTTTCAAAGAAATGTTTGTTAAAAAATAAAGTCATAGTTCCATGGGATTCAATCATAGACCGTGTGACATGGAAGTCAGGAACCTAACCCACTAAAGCACTACAGAAACATTATCGACAGACAATGTACAGCGTGTACTATTCTTGTGTTGCGGTACATGAATATAATTATATCGTTATTAATTTCTAATTTATAACTTTATTAACTTTATAAATTAACTTTATAAATTTATTAACGTTATTAATTAATTTCACGACGCACAGACAGAGCGTGGGGAGCCGCCGCCTGCAAACACAGCTCCAGGCAGGACTCCGCTCTGCAGGAGCCGCAGAGCAGAGGAGATGGGGGCAGCTTAGCTCCTGTGCAGAGACCTGAGCTGCTGTTGCTGCGGACGCTGTCTTTTCTGCACTCGGGGTAGGAGTGAATGTTGAGTTGCCCTTAGAAATGAAGCAGAGCACTTCAACGGCACGGGTGTGTGTGTGTGCGCCCTGGTGATTCTGGGAGACAGATCGAACCTGGGCTAAAAGAGAGGAGGCTTAGCCCTCTTCCATTTACTAGTTCAAAGTTGTACAACCCATTTGTATCTGCTAGGCGGCGCAGTCGTCGTGCACAAAGAACGCTTTGAAAAGCGTCAAAGGCAAGTCATTCTGAGTTGGTTGTTTGTGTTTTCCGTTCAGACGCGAAATGCTGAAATGATCTCTCGGCTCCTCGGTTGTCATTTCTGCTCCGTAAAGGAATCACAGCACGCGTCGGCTTCCAGCACGGTGGGTCGGGACACGATGCCGGGGGGTCGGAGAGAGCGATGTCTTCCTCATTAGTATAGGACCTGTCACCTGTCCCCACCTGTCACGCGGGAGACAGGGGTACATCAGGACGCGCATTGAAGTGAAAGCAGGATGCGCTGCGACATGCACTGTGCAGATCCCGCCACACTAAGAGGTGAGTGGGTCTGTTCGATAACAGCGCTAGGCGAATCCCCAATCCCCTTTTGTGCGTGGCGACAAAAGAAGTCTGAAGTCCGTTTCCACCCGGGGACCTTTCGCGTGTGAGGCGAACGTGATAACCACTACACTACGGAAACAGTGGTCAGATGTGCCCAGCGGCCCAGTGCTGAGCTTCGCCAATGCGATTCAGCGGCTTCCAGTGCCTTTATTGGTGTGCGCTGATGGACCGTGCTCTCTCTCCAGAGTCCAGCACGCCTGTCATGGACGGAGCAGGAAAGGCGGCGCCACATTCTACAGCCCTCTCCACGCAATCGACGAAATCGGGCTACTGAAGTGGAGAAAATCGCCTCTCCAGAAAGTGCAAATATCATCTTGGAGAGTATAAATCCTATTGCCAAAGGTCAGCCCTGTCTACCAGAGTAACCCTCCCACCTCCTGCAGCGATGGTCAGCTCGTCTCACACGCGAGAAGTTTCGGCTGGAAACAAGCGCCCCCTCTTCTCGCACGTTTTGCACGTTCGAGTAGTTTTAATGCGGCTCCTTCGTACACGGTGCTGATCTTTTGGAAAGCAGGAGGCAAAATTAACACGTTCTCATACCGGGAGTCGAACCCGGGCCGCCTGGGTGAAAGCCAGGAATCCTAACCGCTAGACCATATGGGAGCACGCAACCCTGCTGTTCCGGGCATCATGCAAGCAAACCACAGAAATATTAGAAAACACGCAAGAGAGTTGTCACTCAGAGTGTCGAAGGGTCGATGTATACTGGGGCTCAGTTGAAATGCAACGTCAGGACTTTTCCGAATTATGTCACACGAAGAGAGCACAGCCTTTTCCGCCCTGCCACGTGTGTATCGGTAACTCGCCGTGATCGTATAGTGGTCAGTACTTTGCGTTGTGGCCGCAACAACCCCAGTTCGAATCCGGGTCACGGCAGAATAGGGGCGTCTGCTTTTACTACTTGCACGAATGAAGGCAAAAAAAAGCCAATCGATGTGAACGAACGGCGCTTTACAGAGGAGTACTGCCTGACTGGATCGTTGATGAACGACAGAGGCCACTCTGACCTCTTCTCGGGTTTCTTCAATTACTTACTAAGGATCTTCTTCACATTCGCCCATGCAGGGGAAGCCAGTTACACCAAAGCAAACGTAGGAAAGTGCAATTCAAGCAGAGACCAGGAGGGACTTGTTTACACCGAGAGTGGTCGGAGAATGGAACAATGCGCCCAGCCCTGTTGGTGGAGCCGATTCTTGATGAGATCTTGGGCTCACTAAGAAGCCCCCGCTGGATGCTAATCTTTCTGCTGTTCTTGCAGGTCCTGCGCTGCTTTTGAGCCGACAAGGCTCGTCCTGGTCTGTCGGCACAACCCACTTGCAAATGATCGGCTCCGTGTACAGACGGAACGTGCGTTTGGTACAAGACTGCATGAAGGCACCGGAAATACATTGGGAACAAATGACCGGTCGCTCAATACCTCTGTGAAGTACAGGAGCATGCAGAACGAGGCTGTTTCCGCCCGGTCTCGAACCGGGGACCTTTCGCGTGTTAGGCGAACGTGATAGCCGCTACACTACGGAAACCTGCAGGGACAGTTGCTGGTGTCTCGCTTGCGTTTCCGGCTGAGAAAGGGAAGCGTCACTTTAGGCAGGGGGCGCTGGAGAGAGGAACAAAGGGCGCGATGAAACAAAATACCGAAACCCTGGATTTTTAGATCTTCAGTCTAACGCTCTCCCAACTGAGCTATTTCGGCGGTGGACAGAGCGCACAGCCACCTGCTCCAGCCTTCCTGTGTTGCGGCATGAGCGCACCAAGAGGAGCGGGAGAGTGTTGCAGGAACGTCACTCAGAAGGAAAGCCACCCAGCTGCGCCCTCTGAGCTCTGTCCAGCGCATCTTCCTCGCATGGACTCCTGCCTGCGACGGGCAGGAAACAATTAGCAAGAACAGAACAACACCCCATGGGTGTCTCATGACCACACCTTAGGTTGTGACACGTGCAGGTGTGAGGGGTTGCCGGGCTACTTTGGAGCAGAGCTTGGGCGGAGGGGGGGCGGGAAAGCAGACAAAGAGGTGACACCTCAAGGTCTGCACGATCACAGCTCTCCGCCGCCCCAGGCTTCCGCTCGATAAGCTGCTGGACACACCCGCCCCTCCTCACACAGACCGTGGAAAAGCCCCCGAGTGGGAGGGCTCTCTCTTCCTCCCAGGAGCTCTTGGACACGACGCACAGACAGGGTGCGGGGAGCTGCCGCCTGCAAACACGGCTCCAGGCAGGACTCCGCTCCGCAGGAGCCGCAGAGCAGAGCAGAGGAGATGGGGGCAGCTTAGCTCCTGTGCAGAGACCTGAGCTGCTGCTGCTGCAGACGCTGTCTTTTCTGCACTCGGGGTAGGAGTGAATGTTGAGTTGCCCTTAGAAATGAAGCAGAGCACTTCAACGGCACAGGTGTGTGTGTGTGCGTGCGCCCTGGTGATTCTGGGAGACAGATCGAACCTGGGCTAAAAGAGAGGAGGCTTAGCCCTCTTCCATTTGCTACTTCAAAGTTGTACAACCCATTTGTATCTGCTAGGCGGCGCAGTCGTCGTGCACAAAGAACGCTTTGAAAAGCGTCCAAAGCAAGTCATTCCGAGTTGGTCGTTTGTGTTTTCCACTAATGTAAGAGCTATTTCAAGTGCGACGTGGTGCGGCTTTTCAAATGCTTGTGGGCATTTCTCTGTTGTTGATTCTTTTTTTGTCTGTAACAAAGTGGCATTTTCATGTCCGGACGGGGAGACTTTATCATTCCGACATGAAGCCACCCTTAAGTCCTCTGAGGCGTGTCTGTCTGCAAGGCTTGTATTTTGGAAATGTTTTTTTGAAACGGAAAACGACTTTGAAATAGGCTTCCGCCGGCGTCTCGCGATCCAGGTAAGATTGTAGCAAGAACGCAGCGGCTGTGGGGCTTGCTGTAGTCGTGGCCGAGTGGTTAAGGCGATGGCCTAGAAATCCATTGGGGTCTCCCCGCGCAGGTTCGAATCCTGCCGACTACGTTATCTGCCTCCAGTCGGTGTGTTTCGGCGCAAGCAAAGAAGTGCGCCTCTTTGCTGTTCCTGGTGGTTTTAAAACGCCCAATCGCTTGTACCCGCTGCCTTGGAAATAAGTTCTTCAGCATCCGCGAATGGCATTTTGCAGCTGGAAGCAGATGTCGATGCACTTTGCACAGAGCACCAAAAAAGCGTCTTTTTTGAAGGCCCAGGCACTGAGCATTGGTGGTTCAGTGGTAGCATTCTCGCCTGCCATGCGGGAGGCTCGGGTTCGATTCCCGGCCAATGCAGTGGCTTTTGCAGCGAGCGGCTCCATCACTTGCATCCCCTTGCAACTCGCAACTGAAAACCCACTGAAGCTAAGCAGGTGTGAGCCAGGTCAGTACCCGAATAAGGGTGAGCTACAGGGAAAAACAAAGCTTCCAGCTGGAAGCGGTGTTAATGGTGCCGGCGGGGGGGCGCTCACCCTGAGGTCTGTGCGGGTCCCAATGCCCCAGTATAGTGACGGAGTTGCTGTGTTGTAAAAGGGCGCTGTCTTTTGGATGAGATGTAAAACCGAGGTCACAGCGTTCTGTGGTCATTCAAAATGACCACCAAAACCTTTGACAAAAGCTCTTGGTAATTGATGGTCTTCAATAATGCTTCTCCTTTAGGTACATTTTAAATCAGCTGAAAAATGCTGTGAAATGGGGGGGCACTTCAGGCCAGTGTAGGATTTGGGTTACAAGAACCATGAAACTGCACGAGAAAGCCCGTACACTGAATTACACGGCTTTCTATTCAAAGGAGGACAAAAGAAATTCCCTGAGTTTGATTTTTTGCAGCACAGAGAGGAGCACTGTCGTGAGGCTGGTTAGCTCAGTTGGTTAGAGTGTGGTGCTAATAACGCCAAGGTCGCGGGTTCGAGCCCGTACGGGCCAGGTCCTTTTCTCCTCTCTTACCAAAGCTGTTAGGTTCCTTTCCGTGGTGAGAGGGGTTGTCATGCAACGCTGCCACATAGTGCCGACAGACAAGAGTGTTGCGTGAGAAGAGAAAAGTGTTTGAAGATTTAAGAGTGTCTTAGGTGGAGCCAAAATCAAGTGTCACAAATGCAAGTGGTTGGATTTCCAATGTTTAATATGGTAAATCCTTAAGTTTCTTGGCGGTATCCTTTACAGTCCTCTGTTCGGTCGACAAGGGACTGAAGGGGGCAGCTTTCCTCACACATACAGTGCAATGTACTGTAGTGTTCCCCTTCATTGAATTCGCAGTTCTGCATCAGACCTCTAACTCGTTTCCTTAGCTTGGATTTAAGCCACGAAGCAGGCTTCTACTGTATAAGGAATCACAAACTATTTGAGAGGCCACCATCCCAGGGGGAACTGACAAAGCCTATCCCTAAACACCTAGGACGGTCTCTCGAGAGACTGTAAAAATCGCTTTCTCCGTTTGCGTTGCAAGTAAGTGAAAACGCGGTCTCAACCCAGAGCCACTTGGCAGCAGCGACACGTAAATACCGTTACTGTTACTGCTCGATACCGACGTTAGCCTACTATACCATGTTCAGCCACCGCTAGAAAATGCACGGCTCTAGAACCAGAGCAAACGACAGGAGGGCCAACGCCGAACGGGCACACGTGTCAGACATGGAGCGCGACGAGAATGGGATTCGAACCCATGCGTGCAGAGCACAATGGATTAGCAGTCCATCGCCTTAACCACTCGGCCACCTCGTCGAGGGATCTGCGCTGTCCGGACATGGGTTGGCGCGCTCCAGATGATCTTTTTCTTTTTTTTCCCCCGTACTCGAGGGTCATTTTCCTGTTCCACATGCAATTTCAACATTTTCCTTGGGAGATGTCAAGCCAGCAAGCCACTGCTGTGGTTCAGTGGCCAGTGTGGAGTTCAGTGGCCCTGTTGTACACAGAAAGCACATTGAGCTCCTTGGACATGAAAAGTTCCAGATAAAAGCCATTTGTCACCCTTTCTCTTGGTGTTGATGTTGCTATTATATGTAAAGGTGGCAACTTGCTCAGCGAGCAGGCGGAGCACACACCGAATGCAGATGTGTCTGAGTGGTGTGTCCAAGTGGCTGTCAAAGGACAGCTCTCCTGGGGCGCCGTGGCTTAGTTGCTTAAGGTGCCTGTCTAGTACACAGGAGACCCTGGCTCCGAATCCCAGCGGTGCCTTTTTTGTTCTGTCTTCTCGAACAGAACTGGTCATTATGGACAACCGCCTACGGCTAGACTTAATTAAATGCAAGCATTCATTTCCTGTCTTGAACAACTTGTTTTTCTTATAATGGATGCAACTTGCAAAACATGAAATACAAACCTTGCTAATCAGCACTCGTGGCTGGCAAAAAAAAAAAGAAGTCAGCAATGTTTTTTTCTTTAACCTTAACCCTTCTAATGGAGAAGAGTTAAACGACCGAGTCTATGCAGCTTAAACGGTGCGCACGTCGGGTTCTTAGCTGAAAGGGTGGTAAATCACGCTCACCCCAGTCCTTAATCTTTTAAAGAGGATACAAAATTGAACCTAGTCGCCACATCACATACATCCTGTTCAACGATAAAAAGGTAACGTCTATCCTCACTCCAGAGTCAATCTCACGTTGAGGGCATATTTTTTTCCACTTTACCATGAGTCGGGCTCGGCTGCACAGAGGCGAGAGCAGAGCAATGAGGTCACGGGGACAGGGGAGTCACACGCTGGCTGTTTGAACACGCGGAAGATCACTGAGGGATCCACAGTATATGGACCCTCCGTGCGCCATCAGTCCGCACTCCGGACTCTGAATCCTGCCATCCGAGTTAAGATCTCGGCGGAACCTGAGGCGCAGTTCCTTCTTAAAACGTAATCTGGTGAGCATTTCTAGAATCGTACTTGTATAGATGCAGCCTTTAATGTGTTGCTAGGTTAAAATTGATGACTTCTTGAACTTCAGTAGGCAACTGCCCTCTTGATTTCGGATTTAATTTCTTTATTACAGGGGCACTTTTATGAAGACAGAGTCATGTTCAGGTACTTTGCTTGATGGAGGAAGCTCATTTCGGACTCTGTGACCTGCTCACCTGGAAAGGTCTGCTGTACTACTACAAGAGAGAAGTAGAGTCTGGAAGAAGGGACAATTTTATGATGCTTTGGAAGATAATGTTTTTTTTTTCTTTGAAATCGAAATGAATCAGAATATCAGTGCAAAAGACAGACTCTTGGTTTGGTTTAAAGAGATATGGTTTTAAAACAGACAAAATGTAGAAAACAGGTGTTTCTCACTTTTGGAAAAGAATGGACCGGGGATAATATTTTACTAGTTGCAGTGCTGATCTCACTGGGTTACAGTCCTGCAGTGTCACACCGGGGCCAGTGGCGCAATGGATAACGCGTCTGACTACGGATCAGGAGATTGCAGGTTCGACTCCTGCCTGGCTCGGGTCCTTTTTAAACGCATCGGGCTACTCCCTAATTAGTCTGTGCTACTTACTGCATTGTAATCGTACCCAGTAAGAGATTTCCTTCATGTAAATGAACTGCACCTGACAGCTTTAGAAAAACACCTGGCCTCAGTACGGTGCTGAGAGCTCAGCGTTGCTGTTCTAATTAGCACGCACTGCATCGGCTATGAGCCTGAACTTTTCAATTATTCCGATCAGTAAGTCAACACGTAGTCCACATGAACGGTAGAAATATTCTCTTGTCTGTCTCTTGTTTGTATAGAACTGAATGTCCCTGACAATGTACTGTTAGTTTTAATTGAAGAACGGCATTTGTGTTCAAATATACCAGACAAGTTTATGTAACTGCTCATGCGACACTCAGATGTAATTAGTCAAGAAATAAAGTCGAACAACAGCTGCGGGTTTGATTCTGAATGTATGAGATTGCAGTGCCTTTTACTTCCATTGACAAATGATAGAGATTCGAAGAGAGATCCTTCAGACCAGCAAGCAAACCCACGGCTATTTCGGTTTTCTATCTAGGCAACGTTGGTGTCTGCAATAGCATACGTTGGTGCCGTAGGCTTTGGGAGGAAAACCTGCAGGATGGAAAGGTGATCTATAGCCTCATCTCTAGAGATGTTTTGTTGCTGTGGCATGTGTGTGACCCATATTAAAAAAAAAATATCGAAGCTGCCTCTAAATCTGCAAATGAAGATGAGTCGATATACCACTTGTTTTTCGTATAACTAGACATATATTCATTTGTTACTGATTTCATTCATTGAGCACGGGTACAATAGAGGTACAGCAATTCACTGTTTGACATGTCTGGTACAGAACCTACAGAACCTAGCAATTAAAAAAAGGGGTGAAACTGTCTTTAGACTCAGCATACAGTACCGAGGCCACCCATGACCAAATAAAGGCTAACCTCGATAATCAGCCTAAAGAACGCAGACTACAGCAAAACGACTGACTTTGAAAAGGGAATGAACGTCCGGAAGGAGTAGTGGAACTAGCTTGAGATGCTTCTCCGGACCCCTAACTAAAAGCCACCGAGAACCAGCAGCGGCGTCGACTCCTTTCGAACCGGGATCCTTCCGCAGCCACGCATTTCGTGGTGTCCTAACCCTCCCGTATCTGATTTTGGACCATGCACATCAGGGGAGAGCACGAACGCAGTCCCCCACTACCAGAAATTATGCAGTCGAGATTCCCACATTTGGGGAATTCGCAGGGGTCAGCACAGCCGGAGTGCAACGGCCGAGCCTCGCCCTGGGTGAACCGATTCGATTTCGATTTTTAAGAACTTTATTTTCTTTTCACAAAAAAATACAGGACATCACAAATCAGAAAGCTTTACATTAATATACATACTTAAAACAGTATATATGATCACATCTCATTACATTTTGACACGGTAACAGTTACATAGCAACAATTTTCTTTTTTTCTGGTGCAAATCACATTCTTTACTTAAACATGATAATGTTTTTCACAGTTTCTTGAGATATTGACCTATGCTCTCTATTTCCCACAGATTTTCTGCTTCCTCCCTCCCTTCTCTCCACAGATCTCTGAGGTAATAGTTCTCTCGGGTGATGAACAGGGCCAGGCTACCTGCTGCCTTGACTGGGACCTCGATGCCTTTGAACAGCCCCATGTTCCTCACTCTCCACAGGGCGTCTTTCCCACTGTTCACCACGGCCCAGATCCTGTCAAACACGTCGGGAGGAAGTTTGACAGGAGAGATGCCGTATATGACGAAAGCAGCGGTCAGGGTAAATTGGGGCAAGAGAGCCTGCAACCAATCTTCAAACTGTGCCCAGAAGGCCTTAGCAAAAAAACAGGACCACAGGAGATGGGTCACAGTCTCCTCCTCGCCGCAGCCCACCCTAACGCAGCGAGGGCTGGGGGTGAGGCCCCTACGGTACAAGAAAGTTCGTACCGGTAAGCACTGGTGGAAGACACTCCAGGCTAAATCTCTGTTAATGTTGCACAGAAATTTAGAGGATGTGTGTCTCCACACCTTCCTTGTTTGGGCTGATGTTAAAATGCCCACAGGGGTCTGCCTATTGTTCTGGGGTGCAACGAAATCTTCCAGTTTTTGGACGCTGACATCTCGGAGGGGAATATGGCCAATTGGGTGAGATCTTAGAAAACTTTTAACTGTCCCATAAATTGCAGGGCATGTGTCAGAGAGTGGGACGTCCAGCTTGGGTCTGACACCCCACACTCTGAACTCCTCCCTACCTACCCAGAGCCTGGAAAAATAAGTCCAGGTACGCGCTGCAGGTGCTGTTGCAAAGCCTCTCAGCACAGAGGCCAGGAAAATGCACAGCAGCTTCGTAGCAATATCTGGGACAGACTTCCCCCCTGAGGGTAGCGGCCTGTACATTATTTCCCTTCTGAGTCTTTCCTGCTTCCCACCCCATAGAAATTGAAACATCAATCTCCTCAGCACCGCTGCAACACGGTGTGGGATTGGGAAGGTAGAAGCCAGAAAATTCAAGACAGGCAAGAGCTCGGCTTTGATGACCAGCACCTTCCCTGTCATGGTGAGGTCTCGGTCCTTCCATTGCATCAGTTTTTTGTTTAAGATTGGCAATTTGTTCTGCCAATTTACTGTTCCCATCTCTTCTCCAAAATACACCCCCAGGACCTTAATTCTCTTCTCTTGCAGCCTGAGATCATGTCCTTCTTTTGGCTCCCTCCAGTTCTGATAAAAAATCTCACTCTTAGATTTGTTAATTTTTGCGGATGAAGCCAAAGAGAAACGATCACAGCACTGCAGAGCTCTGCTAATTGAGGCATTGTCAGAGAGGAGCAGGGTGACGTCATCCATGTATAGAGATGTCTTTACCTCTCCTCCCCCACTTCCAGGCACTGGTATCCGATTAATGGCCTGATCCTGGCGCAAGGCACAGGCTAAGGGCTCCATAGCCAAAACGAATAACAAGGGGGATAATGGGCAGGCCTGCCTCACCTCTGAACAGACTTCAAAGGGGCGTGATCTATTGCCATTAACCATTACTCTGCTGTTGCTACCTGTGTACAGCAGGTTAATCCACTTTCTCATGATGGGGCCAAAATTCATGTGCTCAAGTACCGATGTTAAGTACTGCCGGTTTAGGCGGTCAAAGGCCTTTTCTAGGTCTACACCTAAAATGCACAGAGGGAGGGAGCGATCCTCTGAGTACAGACAAACATCCCTCAACAAGGCCAGGTTGTCGCTCATCAGGCGTCCTGCTATCCCACAAGTCTGTTCTTTCCCTACCAGTGAGGCCACTACATTTTGTAGGCGCAGGATCTTAGTGTCCACGCCTAAGAGGCTGAGGGGTCTCCAGTTCTTTATGTCATTCTTTGCTCCTTTCTTAAACAAGAGAGAGATAGTGCCTTCTCTTAAGGAGTCAGGCAGCAATTCTGTCTTATAGCTTTCCTCGAATAGGAGCAGTAGCGGATCCTGAAGCAGATCCCAAAAGGTGCAATAAAATTCTTTAGGGAGCCCGTCAGCACCCGGAGTTTTCCCCTTCTGTAAGCTCTCCATAGCCTGTCTCAGCTCTTCTACTGTCAAATCCCTCTCAAGTACTTCCCTATCTTCTTCACTCAAAACGTTTTCTAGCTTTGAGGTAAAAAAATGAATTTCTTCATCCTTTACCTCTGTAGAGCTGTACAGTCTTGAGTAGAAGGCCTCGGTGCAGGAGAGGATAGCACTCGGCTCTGTTCTCTCTCGTCCCTCCTCATCAACTACACTTTCCATGACAGACTTGGAGCCTACCACTTTCCTGAAAAAGAAGCGAGTACACTTCTCATTTTCTTCCAAGAACTGCACTCTGCTTCTTAACAGCACTCCTCGACTACTTTCTTCGGCTATGCTCCGGATGTCCTTTTTTAAAAGGGTGATATCCTCGAGCACATCGAAGCCACTGTGCAGCATCGTGTAGAGACGCTGCAGCTGCCTCTGTTTCCTGGCTAGCACTCCTCTCCGTCTGGCAGCAGCCTTCCTTCCCTCAGCCATGAAAAAGGCCTTTGTCCTCACCTTCACCTCCTCCCACCACTCTCCTACTGACCCGTACAGACACTGCAAGGACAGCCACTGTGATAGTTTCTCCTTGTAGCGGGATACAACCCCCTCGTTCTCTAGCAGCTTTGTGTTGAGTTTCCAGAGGCCTGGGCCAAAGACAGTCCCGCCCTGGAGTTCCACTCTACACCCTAAAGCCTGATGATCTGAGAAGAAGACAGGCTGAAGAGTGACCCCAACAACTTTCACTCTCTCTGAGACAAAGCAATAGTCAATTCTGGAGCTGCTATTCCTCCCTGACCATGTATATCCTGCTGTTGTGGGATATATACATCTATATGTGTCTGAGAGTTTAAAGTCTTGAACTAAGTTTTGCAGGGCCAGTGAGCTGGAATCCAATTTTATCGGAGAGCTAGACTGCCTGTCTGTGTGCTCTAAGATACAATTAAAATCCCCTCCCACTATCACGTCTGTGCTACTTAACAATAGGGGAGAGAGTGCCTTGAGTAGCTCCACCCTTCCTCCCACATCAGTAGGACAATACACATTGATTAGCCGCAGGTTAACGGTCCCCCATTCCACATCCACACACAGCAACCTGCCATCTATGACCCTCTGAATACTTTTCAATTTGAAAGCCCATCCTTTGAAAAGAATGGCCACGCCAGAGGCTCTGTTGTTATTGTCCCCTGACCAAACAGAAGGCCCTTTATCCCACCTATCTTCAAAGCTTTTATACCTCTCTTGATAGGCTAAAGCACACTCCTGCAACATCAACACATCTCCCTCTCTCTGCTGGAGGTAATCAAAGACAGACTGGCATTTCACTCTGTCATTGATACCTCTGGTGTTAAGAGAAATTATGTTTAGAGCCATATTACATAAGAAAGTGGAACCAGTCTTTACAAAACACATTTCTCTTCGGTCTCACCTGTTACCTTCTTCTTTTTCTTTTTCTTCTTACCAATTTCCTGCCAGCCATCCTCTGAATGAGCCTTCATCAGGGTGGCAGCAGTAAAAGCGTTCACGGAGTCCATTTCAAGGAAGGGGGTAGAGGGAGGGGTGGAGGGGTTCCAGCTGTCCCCATCGCCATGCTCTCCTTCCTCCTCGCTCGGGGAGAAAACAGAGTCATTTTTGCACTCCGGCTGTGCTGACCCCTGTGAATTCCCCAAATGTGGGAATCTCGACTGCATAATTTCTGGTAGTGGGGGACTGGGTTCGCGCTCTCCCCTGATGTGCTTGGTCCAAAATCAGATACGGGAGGGTTAGGACACCACGAGCTGCGTGGCTGCGGAAGGATCCCGGTTCGACAGGAGTGGACGCCGCTGCTGGTTCTCGCTGGCTTTTAGTTAGGGGTCCGGAGAAGCATCTCAAGCTAGTTCCACTACTCCTTCCGGACGTTCATTCCCTTTTCAAAGTCAGTCGTTTTGCTGTAGTCTGCGTTCTTTAGGCTGATTATCGAGGTTAGCCTTTATTTGGTCATGGGGGGCCTCGGTACTGTATGCTGAGTCTAAAGACAGTTTCACCCGTTTTCTGATTGCTGGGTTCTGTACCAGTGCAGACATGTCAAACAGTGAATGGCTGTACCTCTATTGTATCCATGCTCAATGAATGAAATTGGTAACAAATGAATATATGTCTAGTTATACGAAAAACGAGTGGTTTATCGACTCATCTTCATTTGCAGATTTAGAGGCAGCTTCGATATTCGTTTTACAGACGGGTTTTTTTTTTTGAATATGGGTCACACACATGCCACAGCAACAAAACATCTCTAGAGATGAGGCTATAGATCACCTTTCCATCCTGCAGGTTTTCCTCCCAAAGCCTACGGCACCAACGGCGACCCCTGCTGGCCGGGAGAGCAAAAGCTTACAGCACCTGGTATTCCCAGGCAGTCTCCCATCCAAGTACTAACCAGGCCCGACGCTGCTTAGCTTCCGAGATCAGACGAGATCGGGCATGTTCAGGGTGGTGTGGCCGTAAGCGAAACCCCTGGCGCCTGACTCGCTACTTGAAGCTGTGTGTGGCGGGGGTTCCGTGCCCCCCGAGCGGGACTGAAGGATCGTTCGTGTGCAACTCTTTGGAAAGGAGCTGCTTTCCAAATCGCATTGCGTGCCTGGATGTTGGCGAATGCGCTCCCTTGTGTTGGCTCGTCCTGCACTGGAGGAGGACAAACAATCTGCACGGAGGAGCACCAGGCAAGTCTTCAGTGCACAGCACTCTGGAAACATTTCGGGGCTGTCGCGTGTTTATTTCAGCACGTAAAGCGCACCGGTCCAACACGTCGGCCGGGCGCACGGCGCCTCCGCCCTCTTGCTGCCCCTGCAGCTGCTTCACTTTTCCCTTTAGTTGCCATCGATTTTTTTGTAGTGCTATACATATACGATTGAGGTATCTTAGAGTTCTCCTTCGAAGACCCAGCACTCTCTTTTCTTTTCCCAGTGTTACTCATATCGGACTTTTTAAACCTAAAAAAAAATCGTTTTTTTTTCTTTCAATTATAACTGAAGTTTAAACAACTAGTGTTAAGTCCTTATTTTTCTGTAGTCAAAAAAAGCAAAAATTAACATTCAGGTCATGAAAAACTCAAAAAAACTCCCCAACCACTAAACTTTACCTCCCACCTGAGCGCCATCTTGAACGCCCCTACCACCAGAGAATGCTCACGATTTCGGAAGCTGTCTCCGGGACGTGCTGATTCCACACATCCTGAATAAATCATGATATTGTTAGTTGTTGTAGCTAGACGTTCAAATGAGTTTCATGGCCAGATGGACTGTTTCCTCCAGCGGTATAATATTGCAGTGAGACAGCACGATGCCTGCAAGACTATGTCACGCTAAACGCCACAGATTGTGTTTGTCCGTTCGTGTCAGTCGTCCCGCAGCCACGGGAAGTGGGACACAAACATGCTGCAATGCTTTCAGGACGTTAGGATTTGTTTGTGCAACATCCGAGAAGAGTTCTTGTGGCTTGAATGTGAACTGTACGTGCCCGCCCCCTTTCCTCTGTAGTGCATGAGTTCCTCCCGGCATGCCCTTCGTCATTGTTCTGTCATCTTGTATTTAAAGGGTTGTATTTCTGCTGCTGAAAATAAGCAACGGTTTTCTCACAACGCCCTTTGTTCCCAACGGAGCCCTTGTCTGTCATGAAATTCTTCAAAACCTCAAGCTAGAAGAAGAAGAAGACGACAAATATGAAGCGTTATAGCAACGACATGCCATGAGACGATCGATAACGATTTCCATAGGATCCCCGCGGTTGCCTGGCAACCGTCAGCTTTGCGCAGTGGCAGTATCGTAGCCTGTGAGGTTTAGCCGAGGCGCGATTATTGCTAGTTGAAAACTTTTCCCAATACCCCGCTTCCGCCGGTTTGCAATACAATCGGCGAAAGCAATTTTTGACAGTCTCGTCAGAGACTGAGCAAGGTGTTTAAAGACAGATTTGGTCACGGTGATATCATGGTAGAAAGAAACGAGCTTGTTACGTGTCAACAGAAACGCTCTTTAGCTCTTTCAGCTTTATGCAGAGAACAGCGTCTGTCGAGATTACTTTTGAGTCAGCGCGAAACGCCGTGTGCTGTCAGTATGATTTCATATTGCTCATAGCGGCGTCTGGCTTTTGTCTGTCAAACGTTAGGTTGCGCTTCTTCATGCTGCATCGTCGGCATGAGTGGAGCATTTTAAACGTCTGTACTTACTGCGCCCCATAAGAAATCGTTTGTCCCCATTCAAAAGAGATTGTGCGATGTCTTGCAGCGTTCGCAAAGCAAACCTTTGACAGTTTGAAAAGAGGAATTTATTCTGCTTCCTGTGCGTGCAGTAGTTACAAAGTTGAACGTCTTTACACGATCTGCTGCAGTTTTCAGTGGGTGGGCTTTGTCAAATGGCTTGGAAAAACGCACTGTGTTTCGGCTCGGGAAACATCATGAGCAGTGTCCTGCATGTTTTCTGTGTATAGCTGTCTTTTAACGCATACAGAATTCATTCGAAATCATTGATTTCTCCAATTAACAAGGGTCCCTTTTTGAACCTGCCAGAAGCATTCTTTCAATGTAACAGATTTACTCCGGGGAAGGGCAGCATGACATTGAGAGTAGCTCAAGCTTTCAGCACCTTTATCTGACTGCATGTATGCAGACACTGCTCAGAATCCCCTGTAAGATTCTCCTTCAATTCCGTTTTGCAGTGCTTTAGCTCTTTCAAAAGGCTTCGCTTTGCTAGTCACAATCCAAGGCTCATGACAGCATTTGAAAACATTCGCAACTGCGTTGGCCGGGAATTGAACCTGGGTTAACTGCTTTGAAGGCAGCTATGCGCAACACTGGCTCGCTCCAGAATAAATCTCACGTCGAGGGCATATTTTTTTCCATTTTACCGTGAGTCGGGCTCAGCTGCACAGAGGAGAGAGCAGAGCAAAGAGGTCACGGGGACAGGGGAGTCACACGCTAACGGTTTGAATACGCGGAAGATCACTGAGGGATCCACAGTATATGGACCCTCCGTGCGCCATCAGTCCGCACTCCGGACTCTGAATCCTGCCATCCGAGTTAAGATCTCGGCGGAACCTGAGGCGCAGTTCCTTCTTAAAACGTAATCTGGTGAGCATTTCTAGAATCGTACTTGTATAGATGCAGCCTTTAATGTGTTGCTAGGTTAAAATTGATGACTTCTTGTATTTCAGTAGGCAACTGCCCTCTTGATTTCGGATTTAATTTCTTTATTACAGGGGCACTTTTATGAAGACAGAGTCATGTTCAGGTACTTTGCTTGATGGAGGAAGCTCATTTCGGACTCTGTGATCTGCTCACCTGGAAAGGTCTGCTATACTACTACAAGAGAGAAGTAGAGTCTGGAAGAAGGGACAATTTTATGATGCTTTGGAAGATAATGTTTTTTTTTTCTTATACTGAAAATGAAAGGTAGTTGTTTCTATATGGACTCAGTCTTTGGAATTTGTATATATATATTTCAGTGATCCCTCAGCCATTCCTTCTGTATTGTAATTCAATTTCTCTTTTAAAATTCCTTCCCCACTTCTAGGACCTGCAGTTGCTGAACTCCACAATGGCTTCTATTGGAAAGTCTGTGACTGAGACCAAGTGTTCACTTTTTTATGAAACCATTATTTATTTAGGAGCAATGAGCAATTCTTATATAAATGCAATAAAATCATTATGCTCAAACTATGAGAGAGAAAATTAAGGATAATTTAAGAAATCAGTCTTAGCTTGTTTCTATACACAGATGGTATTATTTATTTTCAAAGGAAACCCGCGAGGATTCCCCTGGTGTGCAAGATGTGCCTGAATACTCTTGATCAGCTTCCTGCTCACTTGAAGAGGGTGTGTATGAAGCACGCCACGGCAGAAAACATCAGGATGGCCTCTCAACAGGCGAGGGAGGACATGATGAATCACCTGAAGAACGGGGTCATCGTGGATTACCACAGAATAGAGATCGTGTCTGGTGAGGCAAACAGGATAGTGGTTGTAAGACTGCTAGAGTCCTTGGGCCTTTTTGTACATGGGAAGCCTGAAGACACATTGGCAAGGTGAGATATTTTTAATCTGTAAGGCTTCTGTAGTTTCTTTTTGAAATCATTGTTACAACATATTATGTAAAAGCATGTTGAAAAGAATCTACCTGCATTCCAGCGGCCCTGAGCAAGAGGCCGCAGTCCAGGAGGAAGAGATGCCAGAGGCTGCTCTAGAAACTGAAACAGAAGCGGATAAGGAAGGGGAAGATGTGAGCTCTGAAGAACTCTATCAGCAGTAAGACTTTTTATTTTTCAGATGTATCTATTTTTTACTAAAATTCTAATTTGTCTTATAGGTATAAAATGTTTAAACCGGTGTTTTATATCCTTACAGGCCCTGAGTAGTTAAAAAGTATCAGCAGGCCGGAAGAGAGTGGCCCAAGCTGGACTCTATAGAAAGCACTCCCTGGATGCTCCTCTCCTGATTGGATTCAAACAGTACCTTACCAAGGATCTGGGAGTGGCAAATTATTCTCAGGAGGTATTTATTTTTTAAAGGCATTTAAAATTAAGCAATGGTATCTTCATTGTAAATGTTTTTATTTCTTAGCTTAAAATTCACCCATGTGAAATGATGTCAGCCATAAACATCATGACTCTATATTTCCTACCTGAATCTATTCTACTTAAATTATTACATTATACACAATTTGAGTTCATTTTAAAAAGTAAAAGGTAATGAAAGGAATGCATTTTCATAAGAAAGATAATACCGATATGCATGTGATAATCTTCCTTATATCATGTAGTGCATCATTTGGACACTTTGTGGGCTTCAAATACAAAGAAAATCATGTTCTATGGTACAAGATAAATACAAAACTTAAGCTTTTATTTTAATTAGATTTCTTTATAAAGCATAAGCAATCATTTATTACATCGCTTCTTGAATTAAATCTTTTGACAAGAGGTAAGACTTCTGTTACATTTAAACCCATGTTTAGCTGTGTTTTTTAGATTTAACTGAACCAATTTCTGTGTGTGATAATGTCCTTGAATTCTGACAACATCACACTAAATTACATGATATAAAACAGCTAATGTTTCTAGAGATAAAGTTTCTGAGATGCTTCTAATTACTTTTTCTTACCAGGGACAGTTTAATTCACCTTGTACAGTACTGTAAGACCAAGATACTTTTTTTAAAAGTTATTTAACATTTTATAGAACTTTGTCTACTATGGCAACATGATGTGCTTGGTGAAACTTGGAAAAATACTGCTTGGCCACTTATCTTAAGATAAAGATAGGATAAAGGTTTATCTTTTGCACCTACCTGACCCCCAGGGAAGGCCAATGCTTTCTAAGTTGATGGTTCCCTACAGTAGACTGTACTTTAATTTCAAAGGTAATGTATATTGACCCAAATCAGTTTTGGAATCCAATCTACTGACGAGATGGAGCACATCCTTTTTTCAGGATTTTAGCATCATACGTTTGGTATATTTAGTCCCTAATGATGAAAGAAATGATCATAGAACATTTGGACACTTTGTGGGCTTGAAATACAAAGCAAATCATGTTCTATGGTACAAGATAAATACAAAACTTAAGCTTTTATTTTAATTAGATTTGTTTATAAAGCATAAGCAATCATTTATTACATTAATATATGTAAAAATAACATTTTAGCATCATACGTTTAGTATATTTAGTCCCTAATGCTGAAAGAAATGAGCATAGAACATGACATCTAACCTTACCTGCGGTGTTTTTAATCCCTATTGCTCAATGCACGGTGAAAGCATTCCATACATGTGTCTGACAATGAGGAATGGGCCCCTGAGACAGTCATTTGCCTGTTTCACAAATGATCGTATTTTACTAGAGATTCTGTTTGGGATTCAGATGTGCATTCGGACAGCAATCCCTTTCAAGAAATGATATGTTCTGGATGAGGTCAAAGGTGCTGGAACACTGTATCTAGGATGTGTTTGCAGAGACTGTGTGTCTCCTGCTTCAACGCAGTGATAAACAGATGTGCTCCTTTAATTTATTGGTACATGCCCAGGGCAGTAAGCAGTCTGAGGATTTATTTCCAGATGGCATAGAGCAGTGAAGCAGTGAAGTAGTGCAAAACACTGGATCATTATATTATTAGAATCTATTCTACTTAAATTATTACATTATACTCAATTTGAGTTCATTTTAAAAAGTAAAAGGTAATGAAAGGAATGCATTTTCATAAGAAAGATAATACCGATATGCATGTGATAATCTTCCTTATATCATGTAGTGCGTCATTTGGACACTTTGTGGGCTTGAAATACAAAGAAAATCATGTTCTATGGTACAAGATAAATACAAAACTTAAGCTTTTATTTTAATTAGATTTGTTTCTAAAGCATAAGCAATCATTTATTACATTAATATATGTGAAAATAACATTTTAGCATCATATGTTTAGTATATTTAGTCCCTAATGCCGAAAGAAATGATCATTTGTTTAACATGCACGGGTCTGTCTCAAAGGATGCAGTACTCCTGAAGGGTCTCAAACCCTACATTTCGGATGCCTAGCTGTATCCCTCACATGTGGCACCTCAGAATGACTTCTAACCTTACCTGTGGTGTATTCAGTCCCTATTGCTCAATGCACGGTGTACATACTGCATACATGTGTCTTGAGAATGAGGAATGGGCCCCTGAGACAGTCATTTGCCTGTTTCACAAACAGGGACCTGGATCTAGACCTGGCCCGTACAGGGCTCAAACCCGCGACCTTGGCGTTATTAGCACCACGCTCTAACCAACTGAGCTAACCAGCCTCACGACAGTGCTCCTCTCTGTGCTGCAAAAAATCAAACTCAGGGAATTTCTTTTGTCCTCCTTTGAATAGAAAGCCGTGTAATCAGTGTACGGGCTTTCTCGTGCAGTTTCATGGTTCTTGTAACCCAAATCCTACACTGGCCTGAAGTGCCCCCCCATTTCACAGCATTTTTCAGCTGATTTAAAATGTACCTAAAGGAGAAGCATTATTGAAGACCATCAATTACCAAGAGCTTTTGTCAAAGGTTTTGGTGGTCATTTTGAATGACCACAGAGCGCTGTGACCTCGGTTTTACATCTCATCCAAAAGACAGCGCCCTTTTACAACACAGCATCTCCGTCACTATACTGGGGCATTGGGACCCGCACAGACCTCAGGGTGAGCGCCCCCCCGCCGGCACCATTAACACCGCTTCCAGCTGGAAGCTTTGTTTTTCCCTGTAGCTCATCCTCATCCAGGTACTGACCTGGCTCACACCTGCTTAGCTTCAGTGGGTTTTCAGTTGCGAGTTGCAAGGGGATGCAAGTGATGGAGCCGCTCGCTGCAAAAGCCACTGCATTGGCCGGGAATCGAACCCGAGCCTCCCGCGTAGCAGGCGAGAATTCTACCACTGAACCACCAATGCTCAGTGCCTGGGCCTTCAAAAAAGATGCTTTTTTGGTGCTCTGTGCAAAACGCGTCGACATCTGCTTCCAGCTGCAAAATGCCATTTGCGGACGCTGAAGAACTTATTTCTAAGGCAGCGGGTACAAGCGATTGGGCGTTTTAAAACCACCAGGAACAGCAAAGAGGCTCGCTTCTCTGCTTGTGCCGAAACACACCAACTGAAAGCGGACAACGTAGTCGGCAGGATTGGAACCTGTGCGGGGAAACCCCAATGGATTTCTAGTCCATTGCCTTAACCACTCAGCCACGACTACAGCAAGCCCCACTGCCGCTGCGTTCTTGCTACAATCTTACCTGGATCGCGAGGCGCCGGCGGAAGCCTATTTCAAAGTCGTTCTCCGTTTCAAAAAAACATTTCCAAAATACAAGCCTTGCAGACAGACACGCCTCAGAGGACTTAAGGGTGGCTTCATGTCGGAATGATAAAGTCTCCCCGTCCGGACATGAAAATGCCACTTTGTTACACACAAAAAAAGAATCAACAACAGAGAAATGCCCACAAGCATTTGAAAAGCCGCACCACGTCGCACTTGAAATAGCTCTTACATTAGTGGTAGACGCAGGAATCGCCTTTTTATTTACGCACTTACCAACGCGATGGAAAGCAAAACAAAGCAAAGCAGAGCAAAACAAAACGAACAAACGAAAACCTTGGGTATAACGCCGTTACGTGCCCAAGCGGTATTGTACATCATCTTAGCACTGCACCCCGGGGCGTACGGTATATGGGAACGAGCACACGCCACGAATCGTCTCGAATCACTCCCTACAGCTGTAAGGCGCCTTGAAGCGTGCACCCCCAACATTCTTCTTTGCGCATGTGTGAAAGGTAAACTGTTGAACAGACTCTGAACCAGCTCTAAGGAAACTAATCCGATTAGACGTTACTTTGACTCATCTTTTTACGCTCAGTGCTGGATTGCTCAAACTCCAGCTAGGGTTAGGGTTAGCATTCCCACGCTACTTAGACACTTTGTTTACGCTCAGTGCTGGATTTTGGGAACTTCAGGATGAGTGGGAATTTTCTCCTATCTGTCAATTCTGTTTTGTTTTGGAGACTCTTGGCTGCCTATGTTGTACAGTGCAGCGTGAAGGAAACATTTTCCAAAACTGTGTCAGCTCAAAAGTTGTAAGAAAACCTCTCCAGCTGCTTTAACTCTCTTCATTTTTGTCATTTAATGTGACACTCGATGTATAACTGGAGCCTCACATATGCAAATGGTGAGGCTCCAGTTCGACACCCAGTTCGACACCACTTTACAGTATATGACAAAAGCATGGCAGACTGTGCCGGACCGGCAGATAACTTCCGCTTATTTTTACCATATTAAACATTGGAAATCCTCCCACTTGTATTTGTGACACTTGATTTTGGCTCCACCTAAGACACTCTTAAATCTTCAAACACTTTTCTCTTCTCCCGCAACACTCTTGTCTGTCGGCACTATGTGGCAGCGTTGCATGACAACCCCTCTCACCACGGAAAGGAACCTAACAGCTTTGGTAAGAGAGGAGAAAAGGACCTGGCCAGTACGGGACTCAAACCCGTGACCTTGGCGTTATTAGTACCACGCTCGAACCAACTGAACTAACCGGCCTCACAACAGTGCTCCTCTCTGTGCTGCAAAAAATCGAACTCAGGGAATTTCTTTTGTCCTCCTTTGAATAGAAAGCCGTGTAATTCAGTGTTTGGGCTTTCTCGTGCAGTTTCATGGTTCTTGTAACCCAAATCCTACACTGGCCTGAAGTGCCCCCCCATTTCACAGCATTTTTCAGCTGATTTAAAATGTACCTAAAGGAGAAGCATTATTGAAGACCATCAATTACCAAGAGCTTTTGTCAAAGGTTTTGGTGGTCATTTTGAATGACCACAGAGCGCTGTGACCTCGGTTTTACATCTCATCCAAAAGACAGCGCCCTTTTACAACACAGCATCTCCGTCACTATACTGGGGCATTGGGACCCGCACAGACCTCAGGGTGAGCGCCCCACCGCCGGCACCATTAACACCGCTTCCAGCTGGAAGCTTTGTTTTCCCCTGTAGCTCACCCTCATCCGGGTACTGACCTGGCTCACACCTGCTTAGCTTCAGTGGGTTTTTTGAGTTGCGAGTTGCAAGGGGATGCAAGTGATGGAGCCGCTCGCTGCAAAAGCCACTGCATTGGCCGGGAATCGAACCCGAGCCTCCCGCGTGGCAGGCGAGAATTCTACCACTGAACCACCAATGCTCAGTGCCTGGGTCTTCAAAAAAGACGCTTTTTTGGTGCTCTGTGCAAAACGCGTCGACATCTGCTTCCAGCTGCAAAATGCCATTCGCGGACGCTGAAGAACTTATTTCCAAGGCAGCGGGTACAAGCGATTGGGCGTTTTAAAACCACCAGGAACAGCAAAGAGGCGCGCTTCTTTGCTTGCGCCGAAACACACCGACTGGAGGCGGATAACGTAGTCGGCAGGATTCGAACCTGCGCGGGGAGACCCCAATGGATTTCTAGTCCATCGCCTTAACCACTCGGCCACGACTACAGCAAGCCCCACTGCCACTGCGTTCTTGCTACAATCTTACCTGGATCGCGAGGCGCCGGCGGAAGCCTATTTCAAAGTCGTTCTCCGTTTCAAACAAACATTTCCAAAATACAAGCCTTGCAGACAGACACGCCTCAGAGGACTTAAGGGTGGCTTCATGTCGGAATGATAAAGTCTCCCCGTCCGGACACGAAAATGCCACTTTGTTACACACAAAAAAAGAATCAACAACAGAGAAATGCCCACAAGCATTTGAAAAGCCGCACCACGTCGCACTTGAAATAGCTCTTACATTAGTGGTAGACGCAGGAATCGCCTTTTTATTTACGCACTTACCAACGCGATGGAAAGCAAAACAAAGCAAAGCAGAGCAAAACAAAACGAACAAACGAAAACCTTGGGTATAACGCCGTTACGTGCCCAAGCGGTATTGTACATCATCTTAGCACTGCACCCCGGGGCGTACGGTATATGGGAACGAGCACACGCCACGATTCGTCTCGAATCACTCCCTACAGCTGTAAGGCGCCTTGAAGCGTGCACCCCCAACATTCTTCTTCGCGCATGTGTGAAAGGTAAACTGTTGAACAGACTCTGAACCAGCACTAAGGAAACTAATCCGATTAGACGTTACTTTGACTCATCTTTTTATGCTCAGTGCTGGATTGCTCAAACTCCAGCTAGGGTTAGGGTTAGCATTCCCACGCTACTTAGACACTTTGTTTACGCTCAGTGCTGGATTTTGGGAACTTCAGGATGAGTGGGAATTTTCTCCTATCTGTCAATTCTGTTTTGTTTTGGAGACTCTTGGCTGCCTATGTTGTACAGTGCAGCGTGAAGGAAACATTTTCCAAAACTGTGTCAGCTCAAAAGTTGTAAGAAAACCTCTCCAGCTGCTTT